>NW_027505328.1:0-77500 GCF_021521415.1 Bidens hawaiensis | reverse complement strand
AAAAATTATATAAATAACAGGCTCGTTTAGGCCCGCGAGCCGGCTCGAGCTTAATAAGTGAAGCTCGGGCTCGGGCTCATTTATTAAACGAGCTTATTTTTAAGCTTGAGCTCGGGCTCGATTAAGCTCGGCTTGCCCGAGCTTTTTAACGAGCCGATCTTTAGTAGCTCGGCTCATTTGCACCCTTATCCTTCACCCTAAAACATAAATAATGATAAATCAATACCACAACTGTATAGGTGTATAATTATGCATTGGCAAGCGCATGATTGTTATTTCTTTTGCGATTCAAAATTAAGTAGGTTTACAAGTACTGATCCACTCACCAGTCACCATTGGCAAGAGATGATACAAGTGCTTCAATATCTAAGGAAAAATGTGAACCTATAGTTTCGCATATTCTTTGGTTTTAGAAGGATACCACCTAGATGTGAGTTGTACTCAACAACATAGAAAGATCATTGTGTTTTTCTTCAAGAAGGAACCATTTTATTGGCTTTCAAGAAACAACCTTGTATTACTTTTTCTTAAAAGACAATTTTTTTTTAATTCTCGAGTCACAAAGGGTGTTTAAGAGACTTTGTCTCTATCACTGGGCCACCAACCCCAAGATCAACCTTGTATTGCATTACTAACTCTTAAGATACAATTTAGACATAATAGCAAAACTCATCCTTTATGTTTACATGTTTTTTCAGTGATTGTCCTTTAGCGTTTAAAATATCAAACTTCGCCCTTTATGTTTAAAAACTCTAGCATGCCACGTCCTTTCCACTGACAATCGTTCTGTTAAATTCAATCATGTGCCCTACACATGAGAGTAGATTTATCTTTTTACTCTTTTAAGGACTATTTATGTAATTAACTTAAGTTTGAGACAAAATGAAAATGTTTAAAGAAATCACCACTAAAATCAAACCTGCAAAATTCATTTCAAGCCCCAACACAAAATCCCCAAATCCAATTGACACCTTCATCAAAATTAAACCAACAATCAATCACCTCCACAAGCTCTCAACAATGTAACACGTCATAACGAGATTTAATTAACCCAATTCCGAACCTGGCGAACCCCTAATTTCCAACGAAGTGTAGCTCGTCGAAGGTGTGTTCCGGCGGCCGAAACCATGACGACGTAAACATCTAGCAACAACAAAAATCGTAAAACTCGAATACTCACAGGTGGTGGTCGGACTTTTTGGTCTAAATTATGGTCACTTGTGGTGCGCTCGACGACATAGGGTTCAGATCTAGACCCCTGGTGTGACATTTGTCAATTTCGGGTTATTTTATACTTGTATTCTTAATGTAAACCCGACCCGTTTTGTATCTCGAACCTTTCGATATTATCAAAATGATGAATTGTATGTTAAATATTTGTTTTATAGTTGTTGGATAAAAAAAAACACCCTTTTCGGTCTTAAAATTCCCCGAAAACGCTCAAAACGAACTCCAGGGACTTAAACTACCAAAATGGAGACTTGAAGGACCCATTTGTAGTTTGTGCTTTCTTGGGTCTATAACCAACCCATTTTCATGAAACACCCTTTATGAAAGACCCATTCAACTTACCCTATATATACACACCGATCTTCTTCATTTGTGCTTGCTCATTTCTTCATTTCTCTCTCAAATTCTTGAATTCTAAGGTTGTTCTTCATAAGCTAATCTTTCATTTTAACTAACTTCTCAATACTTAAAGCTTGATGTTACAACATATATATAATATACACTCCTTGTTTACCTTCGGTCTTTCATTTCTCCGGTCTCGGCCGGTTGAAATGTCGGGCTAGTAAGGCAATGTTACATGGAGGACTTTGTAGTCATTGTTTATATATTTAACAAATCTAACCATATAACTTGTTATACTTGCTTAACTTCTACATATTTTAGTTTATTGTTCATATTTGTCAAGTTCCATGGTATTGGGTATGTGGTGACTAGCCTCGGTTTCATCCCGAGTTGAGAACCGAACCAAAAATCGAACTTTTGTTTAAAAGCATTATTGTTAACTTTTTGAATGTAAAACTTGAGTATTATTATTTATAAGATATTTTACAAGTTCCATGGTAATTGGGTATGTGGTAACCATCCTCGGTCTTATTCCGAGTCAAGGACCGAACCAAAAACCGAACTTTTGTTTAAAAGCTTTATTGTTAACTTTTTGAATGTAAAACTTGAGTATTATTATTTATAAGTTATTTTACAAGTTCCATGGTAATTGGGTATGTGGTAACCATCCTCATTCTTATTCCGAGTCAAGGACCGAACCAAAAACCGAACTAAACCGAGTTCACTCGCTTAAGACACACAAGTGTGTTTTTAGCCACCAAAACTCATATTTTTCTTCAAGATTATATTTTAAATCAATTTTAGTTAATTTCTAAACATACTTGGCATGTCGGTAACCAACTTGATCTTATAACAAGTTCGAACTGATAAGGTCGTATACTCGCTTAACGAACGTTAAGGTTCTTCACAATAGAACTACATACTTGGTTAAGTCTATTTTGATTTTATTGAGTTATCTCATAACATTTATTATTTTGGGAAGTTAACTGTGAGCTTGGTCAATTATCAAGTCTCGAACCGACAAACCCGAACACTCGTTTAAAGCTCGTTTTGGTATTCTTATAACCAAGGGTTTTGCAATATCGCATTTTATCTCACATTATTACTTAACATAGGTTGAGTAAAAAAAAAGAAAAAAACTAGTGAATAGAATACCGAGACCCGGTTTCGAGTAAACTTATTTTACAAAACTCGTTTCTTTAATTTCTCAAATATTTACATTTTAAATCCTAAACTTTATTTATTTACTTTATTTGTCATGTATTTTATTTTAAACCCTTCCAAGACTACCTACTAACACAAGACCCGTTTAATATAGGTCTTGCTCGTTAAACCGATCTCTCCGGTTATTCACGACACTATCTTTCAAGTTACTTGTTAATGTGAGTAATTTTTCATCCCCCGTTTTCCATCTTTCGTTTTGGGGGTGGCATTGCATACTTATTCAAATGATTTATACTTGAGTCTTAAACTACAACACGTATTGTATATGTTTACTTAAATAAATGCTCGATTTGGTGTTATATGTTTTACATGATTATGTGCAAATTCTTGAATGCTAAGGCGGGTAGCCTCTTGAATGGTAAGGTGGGTAGCCTCATCAAAGTATGATCATACGTTAATTCCGAGTATATATGGTATCCCCATATAGAAAGGTGTCGTCAATGTATTCTTATTGACGATTTCATTATTGTCGTCAATGTATTCTTATTGACGGTTTTATTATCTAAATTGTTGCTATTATTTATTGTTTTCATATACTAGTTGTGGATTTCATACTATATACTTATTGTCCAAAACTATGAAAATTGCTCACCAACCTTCGTGTTGACAAACTCTATTTTATGCAATGTTACAGGTTTGATGTTAGCTTGATTGGATTACTTGAAGAAACTTATTATCTTGGCTTTAGGATATTAGAAAATAAAAGAACAAGTTATTTGTTTATCTATCTATTTGGTATTTTGTATGAACGATTGTTGTGTTATTTATGATGATATGGATTTAAATGAGTTGTTTAAATATTGTAACTTTATAGTGTCATTGTGCAATGAGCAATCATGTCGCGCCTCGACGTTTCAACCTTCATTGGTCGGGGTGTGACACCTGGCCCTCAGATCGGGAGTTCAAGTGACGAATCCATAGACGACAGGTAAGTTATACACGAGGATCGGTTTTTCGATTTGGGTTTTCCGGCGAAACTTTGATTTTTCCGATAAAATTGGTAGTGGAGATGAAAATTAAGGCGGGGAAATATGGAGTGGTTCCATATTGTGGTGATGGTGGGAACACGATGATGGTGATGGTAGCCAAACAATGGTGGAATATGGACAAATAAGAAAGCAATAAGACCAATATGCCCTTATGTGTAAAGCACATGGCCAGATTTAACGAGAAAAATTAACTAGGTTAGGGGCAAAGGACATAACACGATAAAGTTTTTAAACATAAAAGATTCTTTATGTCATTAAGTTTATTAAAGAACAACCATTGAAAATCAGAGAAAAACACAAAATGAATTTTGCCATTCTGTCTACATTTTAATTCACAATAATTAAAAGATACATGATGTGCTAAAAGTAGTCCTAATAATTATTAACTAAAATTAAGCTAATCTAGACACTAAGTAATAAATTCTTGACTCTTAAACTTAACTAAACTACTAGATTCTAGTATAGCTAAGTAAATCCGGATATCGAACCCACGAGACTCTTTTAATACGTATACTAGCTAAATTAGACTCAACTATAGACACGACTATTTATTTATTATTTGTGTAAAGAGGGTTTTACTAATAAAGTAATTTTAAATTAATTTAAACTAATTAAGAAAACTAAAGACTACTAAACTTAGAACTTGGACTTAATTCAGATGATGATGAGATAACTACCTAGACTAGAATCCCCTAAATTTCGGTTGTTAATTAATCGGGAAAATATTTAGTTGTGGACTGGGATCGTATAATAGACACCTAAGAGAAAACCCGAACATGACCCTGACCCTTCTCAAGATACACCTATGGGTTTCTAATAAGTTTTAATGCACACCAGTATCAAAAATCAAGTTTCCTTACGGTCACTTAATTATTTATGACTTAGTTCCTTTATACGAAATCCTACCTTACAGCGCGGAAATCATAGGCAGTTTAAAATATTTAATTGATTCAATAAACAATAATTAAATAATCAAACCTAGACGGACTCCTTACGAAGAACTAAATCTAACAAGATCAAATAATAAAGATCTATGAATAACCTAGCACTTTACAGATTTAGGTTAGCGGTACACTAAGGTTTAATTAATTAATAATTATTATTCCTATGATCTAATCGCGAATCAATCATAAAATAGTCAAAAACACAAAGTAGTGACCTAATAGCAACCTATCATAATGACAAACAATAATCAAGGCAACTAAGGAATAATAATAATTAATCAAACAATCCTAAATATCTATACGCATCAATTTAATATAATTAAACCTTTTACTAAATCATAAAACCGTAACGCTAGATAAATCCCAAATCAGAACACAACATCAAAGTAGGTTCATCATAAGCCTAGGCAGTCTATAATGTTTAGCCTAACATCATAAAATAAAACAAAACAATAATAAAGGAATTCATGGTGAAAAATAAAAGAAACGAAAGATTAAAGATGATAAAACCCGTGGTCTTCGTTCTTGATCAATATGCTTGCCACCGTATGATTCCAAGCCTTCAAAACCTCTAAAAGATCTCCTCTTGAGCTCTCCAAATCGTATGGCTCTTCAGATTATGATTAGGGTTAAGTTTATGGGTGTTTATATAGACTTTCAAGGCCCATAAACTTAAAATTAGCAGAAGATTCTGGAAATCAGAGCCCATAAATTTAGTACTTGTAGAATTCTAGAAATATTAGCCTATAGACTTAATATTTGTAGAAGATTCTAGAAAACTGAGCCTAAAGTGCCGCGCGACGGGCCTTCTCCCATTTTGCTTATTTTCGCCCTCTTTTCAACATGATTGTAACCCGGAACCTAAAATATTCAAATGAATTAGTAATATACAAATTCTAATAAAAGCCAAACAAAAAGGAATAAAATATTATATTAAATATATAAAGAATTTATATATATTTAGACTTATATCAATAAATTTGATCTTGGAGATTTCATTATTGTTGAAAGTAGTTCAAATCATTGCAACCTCTTTGTGTACACCGACAATTTTGTCACTTTGAAAGTCTTGACACTTTTAACTATGGAATATCAGAAATGGAGTAATTCATATAGCTATTATCGTGTATAAAAAAATATCACCCCCCACTAGACCGGGTGCACAATAAAAAAAATTGATATGGGAGTAAAGTCCATTTTAAGTATATAACGTTGAGATAATTACCTTCTAATACAATATTAAAAGCTACCTTTAGTATGCAAAGAGTATGCATGGTTTGAAATTAATTAGATTACAAGTTTTACTTCCGTGTCAACGAATGAAGAAGTGGACGGGGTGAAACGGGACGATGTCTCTCACGAAACTCTCTCTGGCTCGGGAAATGCTTCCGTGTCGGGTGGTCCTAGAGATCGAGTCTGTCGCATAGAACTATAATTAGGAATAATATTATCTAAACTATTCTAACAAAGAAATAAAATAAAACAAAAATAATTGCAAGTAGCACAAAAGGTAAGTCCTAACTCGGATTGCTCTCAAAACGCCTAAAACCGTGTCCCCGGCAACGGCGCCAAAAACTTGATGTGTGTCTAATAACCCTATAATAATGACCCTCACAACTAAGCTTTAATATTAAAACGAAAATCCTAAAACCACACACAACCGGCAAGTGTACCGATCGCAAGTAGTATAAGACCTAGGAAGTCCGAGTATCGAACACGTGGACACGTAAGAACGCTAAAGATCACTAACCCTAGACGAGACCTACCTTAGAATAATAATTAATTGATTTTTGAATTCTTTTAACTTAACTGAACTAACTGGATTAACTAATAAAACTTACCAAAAATAAAAAACTTAACGGAAAACTAACTGAGTTGACTTCGGGTGGAGAAAAACGTCTACCTAGGTCTGAATCAAATTGTAGGCCTAACAAGCTAATGGATTGAATGATATTTAGACACCGGTCCCTAAAGATGACACGACTAAGGATCGCTCGGGCTCACTGGATTACCTCTCGGTCTCACACAACAAACCCTAACTATTCAAAATCGCCTAAAACGACCAAACCGGGAAACAATTGCTAACGTGTTCTAATGAAGGATCACCTCTCGGTCTCACCAACACTCAACCCTAATGGCAATGAATACTACACAACCAAGGATAGAGGAACAATTCAACTTAAACCAAAATAGATCAACTAATCGCTCAAAACTCCTAAACCTGACAAGAAACGAACTCGCTCTCGCGCAATCCTTATTCTAGCATGCAAAGGCAATGAGACAACCCTAACTTCCTATCACCTCTCGGTCTCAAAGAAGGTGCCTAACCGCTGTACTTAATCCAATAAATCATGCAACAAAACCCTACGGTTGTACCTACCGCAAACAAACCCTAAACACAAAGTCTAAAATCAAACAATGCACCGACCAATCAATACAAAACTAATCAATCAACACACGGGGTTTATGCAATGAATCACTAAAATTTTCAGCCACTAAACACAACCTATTTCATGTCTAAATCAAACTTTACATCAACAAATTAAGTCTATCAATCAAACAATCCATAAAACCTATCAAACACTAACAAGAATCATCATTACTAGGTAGAACTAAAAAGTTTAGCCAATAATCATATTTGGACAGCCATGAACATTAAATAAAAGCATCAATAAACTCATACCAATCATCAGAATAATCATTAAATGATCAATAACAGTCATAAACACTTCAATCTCTAACACAATTGCAAAACAAATTAACAATTGATCAAGAAAATAAAGTATGATGAACAATGTAAAAGATGGAAGGATATGGATGTTCCGGGCTGCTGTAAACTGACGGTAAATGATCACCGAGGCTTTTTCTTGCTTGTTCTTCCTTCCCAAGCCGCCACAAGTCCAAACACTAGCTCCACAAAACTTTTTTCTCTTTTCTTCCTTGCTGATTCTGGCCGATCGCGGCTACTGTAGCAGTATTAGGGTTTTTTTTAATTTTTTTTATGTTATAATATAATATGGTCTTGGGCCTCCATGATGCATACGGGTCGGGCCTTGAGCTTTGTCTTGAACTTGTATGCGTAAAAAGGCTCGTAGAATGCTCGAAAAGTCCCGGTTTTCTTCTTTCTTTCACCCAAAACCTACAAGATTAATAAATGTATGTAAAACCTATCTAAATCGAGTTAAAACATATAAAATATAATATAATACGTAGATAAAACGTGCGGAAAATACGAGTGTTTTACAACACATCACATTATTTGCTTGATGTCAAATTTGAATTATGTGCTCCGTGCTCAATTGTTTGGTATTAAAATTTATTGTTAACTATTTTAGGTATATAACATATTTTATTATTATTATTATTATTATTGTTATTATTATTATTATTATTATTATTTACAACAAAAATCTAATCGAGTATTAACAGGTGCTTAACAGGTAAACGGGTATTTTACCTGTTTAGACACAAAAATTAATGGGTCGATTCGTGTCTACTTGTTTAGTACACGAAACCTGTTAAGGCTATACCATACCTGTTAAAGTCGTGTAAGTTCATGTCATGCATTCGTGTCTAAATTGTCAGCCCTAGTGCTAGGCCCTACAAGTGAAGATTAAGTTTAATTTATATACTTGACGGCTCCTTTTTCTTTTTGAAAGGCCAAACTTTTATAAAAGCAAACATTAATATATAACATAGCAATCACAGGCCAGACCCTATATCCTAGGAGGGGAGCCGTGAGCATCGAGCGGTGATATCGATGTTTATTATTAAAATATTTAGCAGCAGAATGTTTCATCATGACCGTAGTTAGAAAATTGATTAGTGTTATAAAAACACTGTGATTCTTATTTCATAAACTGAAAATAAACTCATTTTTATAGAAACATAAGTTTTATAGGTATGAACCGTAATTTACAAAACACATTTCTTTATTCTGGTGACAAGCCATTTATTTAAGCTGAAGGCCCGCATGCATCACACCTGAAACATGTTTGAAAGTATTTTAATCAGCAAGAAATGCCGGTGAGTACATTCATTTGTAAATGACACATTTTACAATTACAACATTAAGATGTTTTTATATATGTCTGCTTACAAATTACCGAAAGATACTTTTCACTCGACCGTATCTATGACTGTGGTCATAGTATTTATTGGCTAACCATTTGTCTCACGTAAATGTGAGTTTTACAAAAATTCGAATGTCCCACCTTGCAAGTTTACAGTTAAAGAGCTTTTAAGGTATTAAGCACCTAGGTTAAGCACAATTTAGTATATCTAAATTAGTATTAACCTAATAATCATAATGATAATCACGAGATTAGAAACTTTACACGATGGCACAATGTCTCACCTTGTTCAGACAGAGCTTTTGGATTCGCGCATAAAAGCTTCTTTCGATCAGAGAGGGTATTATACTAATGCCTTTATATAAGAGAATGCGTGAGAGAATGAGAGAAATTGTGTGTGTGGTGAGCAAGGAAAACATGCCATCACCCCTCCCTTTTATAGTCGATTTCAAGGTCGGCCGCGTATCGCGATGGACCTATAATAAGGCGGCGCGACGAGACCTATAAGGTTTCCGAGTCAGCCCTAGGTAGTTTACATGGCACGCCACGTGGCAGGTAACGTGTCATGTCAGCGTAGCCTTCACGTCGTGTATCCCTCGCGTAGCATGACAATTGCAAAAGTTTCTGGATAATTACACGTCATCGCTTATCGCGATGAGGCTTATCTAAATCCTTCGCGTAGCGTGATGGGTGAATATTTAAAAATTTTATTTTCCACAAAAATACTAAAGCGGCTCTCAAGTGTGTGAAGTGCAAAGTGCGTCATCAAAGCGCCACATTGCGCCCATCACACCCCGCCCGAGCCCGTGCGCGTGTGCGTCAGGTGCTTCGCTAGGACCACTGAGCGTGTCTTGTCATACAAGAATATTATAATATGAGCTCTCTTTCTTATAAAAAGCTTACAAGTTTTGTAATCTAGAGATGTGCGATAATAACTCACTTTCTTATTTATACCAAGGTGGAAGCATTCAATTTCCTTCCCCCACTAATGTGTGATGAAACTCACTTTTTTATTCTTCATTTTTGTGTACTTTTGCTTATTTTATGGTTTGCTATAATAGCAATATACGAAGAAACCATTCGTTCTTTATATTAAATTAGTAAATTACCCGCGCGATGCGCCGCAAAGTCAATCGATGAAAACTGGGCGTTGCATCGGCGAGTCAACACAAATTCGGTCGGCATTGACTACGTTCGTTATGGTCCTAAAACTAAACTTAAAATATATATTCGTCATATTATGATGATATTCAAAATACAAAACCAAAAAAATAAAAATAAAATAGTGATACTTGTATAGCGTATTATAAAATAAGTTAGCATATTCATTTGGTCGGTAAACTCGGGCGTTGGTAAAACCCGAGCGTTACGACTGTGAGTCGACGCAAATGCAATTAGTATAGTTTACGTTCGTTACGTTATAAATAGCATTGGTAAAACCTGGGAGTTAAAGTTAAAATCTAATAATAAATTCGTAAAATTAACATTAAAAAAGTAACATATTTGAAATAAAATATTCAAAACGACATTTATTTGGTCATTAAAACCCAGACGATAGTAAAACCCAAGCGTTGTTCCCGGGCATTAAGGCATAACTCAACGTGAATTTAGTTTGTTTTGGTTACGTTCGCTACAATACCAGAACAAAAACAAAATATAAAATTTGAGGTGGACCAATGGTGTGACGTGATTCAGTAAAACCAGATGTTGGGAAAACCCAAGCATTGTCGGTCGCGGGCATTGAGGTGGTAAGTCAATGCGAATTCGATCGGCTTCCGTCATATTCAGTATGATACCGGAACTAAAACAAACATAGTTGTTCGGTTACGTTACCGAAACTAAAACAAAAAATTCGATACATGGACTATACACGTGACAGACACGGGTAATCCCTATGCCCACCTAAAAAAATACATTTATATTGGAAAAAAAATACAATTTACCAAAAATCTAGTTAGATGATATATTGCAAGTGACAAGATTTGAATTTGCGTAGTAATCGGCCAAGAAACTAAACACTAACATACCCAGCAAACTCACCACCCAGGAATCTTATGTAAAATCAACAAAATCAAATTCTAAAATATCAAAATAAATGAAATAAAAACTATGGCGCCAAATTTTCTTTATATATATATAGATAATTGTTCCTTAAGTATATTTGACATGTGGGACAGGATCTCTAATGATCAAACAAAATATGTGCAACTGAGATGTCAAAACTAAGGCACGAGTGTGAGAAAGAACTGTATTGAAGTGAACATGACTTATACGACAAAGAAGCTAATCTAACTAATATTAAAATAACACAGTTTTGTCTACATGTACATCATTTAGGTTGTCCGCATAGGTTACATGTCATTAACCTTCCATAAATCTAATTTTCACATATTCACAATAAAATTTTAATTAATAATTTTTACTTTTATATTTTTGTAACTTATTAATGTAATTCTGATATCAATTATTCTAATTATTGTTATAATTAAAAAAACTTATTAAATTTACTAGGTTTAAATTATTCATCGTTTCTTCTTTAAAAGACACAAGCTTCATTAAAAAAATCATAACGCTCTCCATTGTTTGTAACCAGATTATTCGCCTCATCTATAGCCGATTCTTCATGATTTGTCGGTTTCATAATCTAAACAACATCAAATATGTTCATCGTTTGCAATTATCAGGTATGATTTATATTTTAGTGTTTAATCGATTTTTGTGAAGAACATCTAATCTATCTAATCTAATCTAATCTAATCTAACTATTATATTAAAGCAACACATAGTTTTCACATGTCCTTTTATTAAGTTATCTACATAGGATTCCACCTCAACAATTTTCAAAATTATAATTTATACCTAATAAGCTATTTAATTTTAATCTACCTATTTATACTATTAAAACAAAATCATTCTTCCATAATACCTTATTGTGAATCGATAAGATAAAATATGTTGTATTAAACATATTTTAGACATATAAATATATTTTAATATGTTTTTTAGACGACAAGGTATGTTAACATATATCAGTAAATTTAACTTTTTTTATTGTATTTTTTTAACCATCCGTGTGTTACAGAAACTATACCCTAGTATCTTTAATATTACTTGTTAGTAAGTAGCAACACATGCTGAAGTTAACAATACTACAAATATAAGAAACTCACATCAATATGGCAAAATATCTCCTACACAAACTGTGTCCTTGATCTATGCATAAACACCATATTACCCAGCAACAATCTCAAAAGGGTCACTAAGAACATTCTCAGCCCATTCTTTACATTTTTGTGAGATGGATTTGTAAATTATATTGTATGGTTATAAGTGGTTGTGAGTAGATGAGAGAGAAAATGTTATAGGGAAAAGTTAAATTTGGGGATTCATTGTTCATATCGTATAATTTTTTAATATTTTTTAAAAGTGGTTGTGAGTGGAGGAAAGAAAAAAGATAATGATAAAGGTATAAAAAGTATTATTTAATTAAACAGGAGAGAGAAAAAACAGTGATTTTTAGTGTAATATATGATATATATGGATATAGGGTAAGGAATGGGTTAGGAATGCTCTAAGAGCATTCTCATCCCACTCTCTATCTCCAAACCAAAAATTACACTAAAACTCACTTTATTTTATCTCTCCATTTCAATTAAATAATACTTTTTTATACATTTTATCATTACCTTTTCTCTTTCCTTCACTCACAGCCACTTTCAAAATATATTAAAAAATTATAGGGGATGAACAGTAACTTTTTAAATATACAGAAAAATCACTACTTTTTCTAAAACATAAAAACTCTTCACTCACAACACCTTAAATTACTCTCTAAATTATAAAAACACTCGTTATATAATATGAGGAGTTTGATGAGAATGCTCTAACAAATAAAACTTTCATAAGAAACACAGTTTATTAAAAGGACCATCCCAAAGTGAAATTACCTAATTTGATGATAGTTTGTACTTTTGTCTTACCCTGTGAAGCCTTCAAAAAGTTATATCATGTCATTGCGTGGAGTTTTCTCTATTAATTCAGCAAAATAAAATAAAATGGGACCTGCCCATTTTTACAACAAATCTCCACATATATCAATTGCATCCTAACATTCGATTAATTTAATTAAGCATAAAACATCACATAAAGAAGAGATTAAAATATTACACTTACCAAAACAGTTAAGCGCACATAAAGAAGAGATTAAATTCTCTAATTTCATGAATATGCCTCTAAAATTGACTCCCCTAAGGCTTGGTCTCTTCGGTGATGGAGGAGTGACCGAAGACAAAGCACAGAGACTTGGTGCTTTGATCCACTTGTCGATTTCTCTTTCATTATCATCATCTCGAAGAGCAATGTCCGAGGCTTACCAAATAACAAGTAAATAAAGAACGCTTGAATGATTTCGTTTGAAAACCCTTGTAAATGAATGATTGATCTATGTAATAACATAAGTTTATATAAATAATTTTCATTTATTTGTAAACAAATGAAAAGATTATGAGTCTAAATATTTTATTCAAACAAATGATCAGTCAAGGTTTAAAGCTATCAAAATCAGACTAAAGGTCTGTAGCTGGATCAAGAGACGATCTGAGTATTTATATAAACTTATGTTATTACATAGATCAATCATTCATTCACAAGGGTTTTCAAACGAGATCACCACATCATTCAGAAAAGACAATCACAATCACAAGTGAATACGTTAAACCTTTTTCAGTCAGTCAGATAAACGGGGTTGTTTATCTTAAACAGTCAGTCAAATATGAGATTATGTGATCTCTACATTTTAAGGGATTACGTGATCCCTAAGTCACAAGGTAGAAAATAAAAGCAACTCAGACCGAGTACACATGTGTCTGGATCTAAACATATCTGTTAACCTATCAATCAAGGCTACGTGGCCGCAGGCTAACAGACATAACGAAAGTTCTTCTTTTCCGTAATACGCTTAGTGGCATTCGCCTTATTGGACCACCTTCGATTCAAGAGATCGTCACATTTTTGCGCCACCTTGTTATGAACTCTATTAACTTCCCCAACAAGGTTTGATTAGGATGATAACTAGCAATATGTGGTCTATAAGAGGGATCCGAAGAAAGTTCATTCAAATCAATGGTATCAATTGTATTTTATATTGAAGGACTTGAAGCCGAAGAAATATTTGGACCAATATTGTCATTTTCTTGAATATCATTCTCAATATTTGAACTTGGACCAATATCTTCATTTTTTTTCGCATACCATCAACAATATTTGAACTCAGAAGGAAGATATTCCTAAGACTGCCTTCCGCACTCGTTATGGGCATTATGAGTTCCTCGTGATGTCCTTCGGTTTGACCAACGCACCGACTGCGTTCATGGATCTTATGAACTGGGTGTGTAGGCCGATGCTCGATTGTTCGGTTATTGTGTTCATCGACGACATTCTTGTGTATTCCAAAAGCGAATCCTATCACGCCGGTCATCTCACGGAAGTTTTGGAAGCTTTGCGAAAGAACAAGTTGTATGCGAAATTTTCTAAGTGTTCCTTTTGGTTACGCGAGGTTCAGTTCTTGTGTCATGTTATTAACCCGAGTGGTATTTTGGTTGACCCTGCAAAGGTGGAATCCGTAAACGAGTGGGAATCTCCTAAGTCTCCATCCGAAATTCGTAGTTTTCTGGGCTTGGTCGGGTATTACCGCCGCTTCATTCCCGACTTTTCGAAAATTGCTTCATCATTGACCAAGATGACTAAGAAGAGCGTTAAGTTTGTTTGGGGTACTAATCAGGAGGAGGCTTTTCTCAAGTTGAAGAACAGTTTGACGCATGCCCCGATTCTAGCTTTACCCGATGGCACTGATTATTTGGTGGTTTATTCTGATGCCTCTTACCAGGGGCTTGGGTGTGTTTTGATGCAACGAGGCCGAGTCATCGCTTATGCCTCACGGCAATTGAAGCCTCATGAGGCGAATTATCCTACTCACGATTTGGAGCTGGCACTCGAATCACTTGGGAACTCGGTGTGGGATAAAGGTCACCTAACCGCATTAGAGGAAACTTGTGAGTTTGAGGTGGGTTTGCCATATTTATGGGATAAAGGTCACCTAACCACTTGTATGTGTAAACTCACACGTGTGTGTAAGTAGGACGACTTAAGTTGGAAACCATGTGAATAGGGTCACCAAAGCATGGCGTACAATGGTGTTGATGGGATTAAACATGCCAACTAAACATAAGATGTTTAACCGATCTCATAAAACTAGAAGTTGCAAAGGGTTGCAATCGTCAAACGTTGACTACCTTGTTAATTTAAATAGTAGGATAAATGTCACCTAACTACTATTTGAATGTAACGTTGGGTTCTAGATTTTAATCATTAATTGTCTTGGAGACATAAAGGGTATTAACGATTAAAATTATTGATATCGAAAATACTAAAATTGAGCTTTGTTAAATTTGTTGATGGCCGCAATCAACAATCCACCTAACGCTATTATTCCACCCATTAATAACCTATCACTAAGATCTATTCTCGATAAGGATCGTCTAAACTATACCAACTTTATGGATTGGTATCGAAGCTTGAGAATCATTCTCAAGCAAGAAAAGAAATACTACCTATTAGAGGATCCAATTCCCGATGAACCTAGCATTGACGATGCCGAAGACCATAACAATTAGGTTAAGCACAATGAGGATTCGGTGCAAGTTTCTTGCCTCATGTTGGGAACTATGATTCCAGAGATTCAAAAGGATTTTGAACTTCATGGGGCATACGACATGATCACCCAACTTAAGGAAATGTTCCTTACACAAGCTAGGGTGAAACGCTTCGAAACGGTTCGAGCACTTCGTGCATGTCGTATGGAAGAAACCCAATCGGTCTCATCTTATGTACTTAAGATGAAAAGCCACATAATTTCTTCTTAATTGACCTGTCAATCACAAATCACTTCTGTTTATCAAGTAGCATTTAGTTTAATTTGTATTTGATCCAAACCCTATAAACATATATAGGTTACATATGCATATTATTGTTTTTAGTATAAGGATGAAAATGAAACTAAAAGAAAATCTGACAATTATGATTGGCCAGGTGTGTGTGTGTGTGTGTGTGTGTGTATAGGGGAAGTATAGTTTGAAAACCCTCTTGAGTTGAGAAAACTCGTGAAAACCGTACAGATCACTCATAAGCTCGTAACGCTATTAAAGCGACAATTATTATATTTATGTCATTTCATATCATCAAAAGCACACACATTGTTCATAAATAAAAGAAAACAATAACACTTCATCGAAAAGTAAATAAGTTCTTTATTCCAAATATCCTAAGGTATACTAATGATCTTCATTCTTAGCACACCATCGATTCAACCTGTAGCACGTTGAAAATAATATATTTTGTCAACAATTAAGTTGGTGAGTTTTTATAACTTTTTGCGTTTTTTGCTAATCTTGGTTTATTCAGCGACTAAATGCATTTTTATTATCTTTCACATTTGATCTGCAGACAAAGAGGACAAAGAAGGCCGGAATTGTTGGAAAGTATGGTGAGTATTTTGTTTCTTGCTTTCAGGTGAATCTGCAATACGCATAAACGATAATAATTAGCTTTATCACTTGTTAAAAAGTAGTTTATGTGTTGAAAATAATTGTAATCGACATAAAGTAGTACACCAATCGAGAACATCTTTTACAATTCTATTGTTTTGTTGCTCTGTTCGGACGATCGAGCATGGTTTACTAACTCGAGCAAGGTCTTCAGAACCTTTGGAGGTTAATTCTTCTAAGTGTTAAGGCTTCGAGCAAGCTACACTTCAACGAGCAAGAGAAAATTAGACTCCCTCTAAGCAGGAGCTCCCTCTAAACAGGATAAAACTTTTTGAATTTTCTTAAGTTTTTCTTAAATAGGAGTAAAGATGAATTAATATTTATATATAAAAGTAAAATCTTTTTGTTAAGTCAAGCGACTCGATTTTGTTTTTCTTAAAGTGAATTTAAAATCTTTTTGTTGAGTCAAAGATAACTCAAATTCCACCGTCAAAAGTTCTTCAAAATCTCACAAATTGTTCTCTACTTGTCCTTGACAAACTCTACCAAAATTCATTCAATTCCTACATCATTAAAGAGTATACAATCATTTTTGTTGGAACCTATTCCCACGAGAGGGGTAAGGTGCCTAACAAGAGAGAGAATGGTGATCAAATGTGATACTTGTAAGTATTAGTGAGTGTGTTTGGAATGCTTTACATTGTTCTTCCTCCTCCTTTTATAGGGGAGGGATATTATACATAGTGTCCCTCCAATATCTTTTCCTCTAAGGTTTCCCTCCAAGGTTTCCCTCCAACATCTTTCTCTCTAAGGTTTCCCTCCCAATAGACTTCTAGAATGTTTCCCTTGCTGGGCTTGGTTCACTGGGCTTCTTCTGTTGGGCTTCTTGTCACCTTTGTTGGATCGGAGCCTACTTATGAGGGCTGCCTCATGGGTAGGCTCTTCAAGTACCCCAGTCTATTGATACGTATTAAGGTTCAATTAAGCACAAATCTTATATGGATCCCATCTATTAGACACAATTTTTATATCTTTTATACAGTGAATTTCACATGTACATACTTTTCTTTTCTTGAAATGATTAGCCGTGACTCATGCAAAAATAAAAAATAGAAAATAAAGCAGAAAGTCAAAATTTTTCCTTAAGATCGGTATTACTACATGCGGATAAGGTTCTATTTTAACAAAATAAAATGATAAAAATAAGTTAAAGTTGCATAAAATCTTAACTCTCAATTCGGATAATCCTGTATTATCGCGCAGAGAAAGTCCAAGATTTTATACGAAACACCAAGAAAATAAAGCAGAATATCCAAATCTTAACCCTCAAATCCCTCAACCTCAGTAATTCTAAGGTGAGTCACCTTAACATTGGGGAGACTCCAAATCTGGAAGTGTTAGATCTTGAAGAATGTTCTTGTCTTAAAGAATTTCACGCTCCGGTGGAATGTCTAAAAAACCTTGTCTATTTTTGCTTAAGTAATTGCTCAAATGTTGCATATTTTGATGTTTTAAAACACCGTGAATCAGCTTCTATTGATTCAATAGATACAGTAGAAATACGTGCAATCGGAATTGAATCTCATCACATCGCATTGGCTTGAACCAATCACATTTCAAACGAATTGCATTGTATTCCCATGTGATGCGATTATGCCCTTTGCCATCCGAACTGTTTGTTCGTTTTAAGCGTTCTTTCAACCATTTTTGTCCTATAATCATTCTTTATGAGCCGTTTTGCTGTTATAACGAGTTCTGAGTCGTAACAACTTTGTATATAAGTGAAAGAAATACTTTTCAAATATTTTGGGGTGTAGCATTGTACCTATTTCAACTCGAATAATTATTTATATATTTACATCGCAAACACTATCCATACTTATCTCATTTTGATTGATTTCATAGATCTGTGCTTGACACTGTGGTTGTTGCTCCTCGAGCACAAATAGTCATACTTAAGAATCTTCCAAGTATTTCGAGCACAGATGACATGTATCTGATGTTCGAGCATGGAAATATGTCTTGAAAGCATCTTCTTACTTTTCGAGCATATGTCTGTGGCTCGAGCACAATGACTGTGTCTTGAATCCTTTCTATGTATTTCGAGCACATGTTTTGTAGTCAAGCAAATTGAGACTTCTCTGAAGTTCTTCGAGCACATGCTTTGAAATGATAAATTTTTTAATTAATTCTATCGAGCACACGCATTTACATGATAAATTTAAAGGTTGCTCGATAGGATACTTGTGTGCTCGAAGTGAAAGATCACTCAAAACTGTGTGATTTTGCAAATTCTGTGTAATTTGTGTGCTGTTTGTTAGTCATATGTGCTTAAATGACAAAATGTGTTTCAAAATTAGATGCAAAATGAATTTCTTAAAGAAACTAATATTGAAAACACAAATGATTCCCACTAAAATCAAGCAATTAGAGGTTCAATTCAGTCAACAACCAAACCGTCATTTTATTCTTAAAGGCTGAGCCTACCGACAAATCCCAAATTAAGTGTGTTATTGTTTTTTTATTATTATTATTTATTATTTTTTTATTTTTTTTATATTTATATAAATTTTTACAACAGTTCTAGTTTTTCTATCATTTTCCATTGTTTTTGCAAAAAAATTTTAAATTTGGGACATTTTTAACATTTTCGACCTTTCAACTCCAATCCTGCATCCCCACACTTAAACTTTACATTGGGGACCTAACTTGTTGGAGTTGTATTGGTACAAAACGTATGATGTACATGGCCATCTTCTCTGGTAACTTCCTCTGTAAGACAGTAGAACAACTAACACTCAAAGGGATGGAAGCTACCTCAGCCAACTTCTCCTTATTCAATAGAATATCCTTAAGGAACTTCGCGTGTTTAGGCATCTGAGTCAGTGCCTCAATAAATGGAATATTAAGGTGAAACTGCTTCAAAAGATCAAGAAATTTAGAATTCTGCTCCTCATCTCTATCTCTGCGGAGTCTCCCGGGGTATGGCACTCTAGGTTTGTAGACTCTCGGTGGCTCGCTCGGTAGCAGCTGTCTCTCGGCCTGTGCTGAACTCCCTGGGCTGCTCGCTCGGTAGCTGCTGTCTCTCGGCCTGTGCTGAGACTCCATCTGAATCTCCTTATCCACTTACTCCTCTACAACTACTGCAGGCTCCTCGACGACTCTCCCTCTAAACATCTCCTGAATCACGGGCTCATCTCGTGCCCCTGCACCGCTCCTCGTCGTCAAAGCTTTCGCGAATCCCTTAGGGTTTTGCTCGGTGTTACTCGGTAGCATACCCTGCGGCCTCTCGTTCAATCGACTGGCTATCTCACCCATCTGCTGCTCGAGACTTTGAATCAACGCTCCCTGATTCCTCATGAACTGCTCGTGCTCGCGAAACTTCTCCTGGGTCTCCTTATGTCGGGAATCCTCTCGCATCATAAGCTGTGACAACATCTGCGTCTGCTGCGCCATCATGTCCTCCAAAGTGGGCTTCTTCTCCCCACTGCTCGCTCCCTCACCGGCATCCTGGAAAAGGCTCCGACGCTGCTGAAAACCGGACTGATTACTGCCCCTCCAGTTGGAATTTTGGTTGCCTCTCCATCCCGAATTATAAGAATTGAAAGAATTTGGGTTTCGGTTTGGATTTCCTATAAAGTCTACGGCCTCCTCCTGCGAACTGATTGGGCACTGAACGGTATCATGCCCTCCTCTGCATATATCGCACAACTTGCTCTTCGTCTGCAAGTCCTTCACAATTTGCGCTAACGCCTCTACCTGTGCCGTGAGTGCGGTGGTTGTGTCCACTTTAACTTTTGAATTGATTTTAGTTCAAGGAACATTGTTTGGTGAATATTAAACATACGATTAGAAAATAGGCGAGTCTTCTGGATGCAAGCCCACACTCCATTATATGTTCACATTAATACACTTTAAAAATAAGGAAAATGTTGTCATTAGTCAAATTGATTATGATTGGTCGATTTTAACCCATTTAGTTATGGTGGGTCGATCTTGACACATTTAGTTATGATGGGTTTATTTGGTTGTGCTTGTATCTCATTTGAGTTATATTGGTGTCATATCACTATTTCCTATTATATCATGACCCATGACCCGTTTTCCTATTATAATTTATAACCCATGACCCATAAGGCTTTATAAAATTTTGAAAAATATATTATTGTGTGATACAGGTTTCGAACCCCAATGGAGGTGTGCGAGCTCTCAACAAAAATTAAAACTCGCAGCAGGGGGTGACGACTTTTAGAAAAATTCTGACAAATCCAATATTTGTTAATTTTATATGCAAGATAATCATCAACAAGAAACAATTAAACGTGAAGCAAATCAATCATTTCATTCATTGATCATATATTTGCATACATACACACTAAATCTGTTATCTGGTACTGCGGCTGCATTTTCTGTCATAACGGTACAACGTGCAACACCAAGAATGTCAAAAACTTGTTACAGAAGCACACCTAGCATTTAGGAACACAGGACAAAACACAATATAAATGCAGCTAAAAAAATAGATGCAAATAAGTTTTAGGTTTAGATTGTGTTCAGGTTATACACACAAACATACACACACATACACACGGTCTTTAGGTTCGGTTTCTTGTCGGGTTTAAACATAATAACAGACTTGCTTGTATAAGGGAATTCGGGGAGAAGTCACAGAACGTGTGGTTAGGTAAAAGTGGCAACATATGTGTATAAAAAGTAACGTGTAAGTATATATATATATGTGTGTGTGTGTGTGTGTAACACTCACACGTGCTTATCTGAATCAAGGTGTATAAATACGTATACGTACGATATTGTTGATGACGGTAAATCTTATTATGAATATTATATTCACTTATATTCAGTATTGATTTTAATAAGTTTGAATAAATTATAATAAAGTAAATAAAACTTGTAATAAATTATAATCATGTGTAACCAACCTTAGAATATCTTTTTTACATACTAGCAGTAAGCCCGCACCATGTTAAGGTCACCTGAGCAGACACCGTTGTTAGGGAGGCAACAGACGCGTGGAACGGCCTCATGGTAAGCAGACGCGTGACAGCCGTGAGTATTGACGCCACGTCGGATAGCAGAAGGAAGAAACAGCATGGTGAAGAGTGCTACTGCGGAGGCGCCTCGGGTGAGAAGTCGGTTGGTAGACATGTTTGAATTCCGGTGGTTAATGCTTGTTGTTGGTAGTGGTAATGAAGGTCAGGGTACGGTAAGATTTTATACGTGGAGAGGTAAGTAGTTACCAGTGTGCAATAGCACGGGCGAGGTGAGTAGTTACCAGTGTGCAATAACATGGGCGAGTAAGTTTCTAGAAGATTCTAGACGTTTCCAGACTGAGCATGGGCGAACAGTACCTAAGTTTATTATTCCGTTTGAGAGAATGGAGATGAATAAATATCTTTATAGGGTAGATCTTTTGTATACGCTTTGTATCGATCATGGTTTTATACATAATTGTTATAGCACCTTCCTGTGACATGTATAGAGGCAAGGTTTATTTGGTGGCAAATTTGTATGCGGTTTGAAATTCCAATTCTAATGAACGTTTCATATGTTAGACAAATGATAGGAATCGATGAAAATCAAAGTCTCCATATTTATAAAGACAATTGCAATTTGGTGATTCTTGGTGACGTTTGGAATATTTGGAAGTGAAGAAATGACAACATATTCAGGTAGAATCAACCTTTTTTTTTTTGGTTAAAATATAGATTAATTTGAAGGCGTGCTTTTAAGTAAAAGTTAGGTTTGCTCTTATAATATTGTTTTGAGGTTAGTGGTGTCGTGGTGCATTTGGTTTCTAGGGCTTGTGTTTTGTTTCAATAAAATTAACTGTTAAAAAAAGTCTATAGTTGTTGAAGAAACAAATTGGGTTTAAAATCTTTAATCTAAGTTGTGTTTCTTGAATTGTGAACACGAAATCAAAACTCTTCGTCGCCGGTGGGGTTTGGTTTACGAGAAAATAGAAGTGGGCTCCTATCATCACATATTTAATTTATTGTTAAGAGATAATTATTAGAGTTAGAGATAAAGTATAATGTTTATTATGTGTTTGATTATTATTAAGAATTAGAGTCGAAGTAGGAAACGAGTTTGGGCTAGTATAATATGAGGTGCAGGATCACTGTATTTTGTGTGATTTTCATTCTTATGGTGAGTTACCACAAAACAATCGATATTACTCATGTTGTCCGTTGACACGTCCGGCTATGTTTGACGGGGAGCGAGGTGGGTGACCTTTTGCTTCTTTTATTTGTATTTGTTTTGCTTCATCATCATATGTTCTTGATCACATTATCCCAAAAACAAAAACAAAGGATAATGAGACTGAGAATATAACAGAAAAATTATCATGCTGTGCCTCTACCAATGTGGAATGCTTATGTTCCAAAGAAACCAAAAGGTTTCAAAAAGGCACTGATTGTGGAAATTGACACTCCACATCATGATAATCCAAAGCTTGCTGATGATAAGTCGGAAAAGAATGAGAGTTCATCAGTCAACCGGTGTAAAAATGGCAGAATCAGTTTTGACTGAGGAAACCGGTACTAAGGGGTTGGGTAAACGGGAAGTGAAATTGTTGAGTCAAAGAGATTTGCAAAAATGTGTTGTTCCATGCTCGTAACCTAGCCCACGCCAGATCGTCCCAGGCCTATCAGGGGAGAGGCAAATCAGCCTCACTCAGGGGCGAGGCGATTGACGCTTGTCAGCTGTTGTACCCGTCATTTGTCGCCTGGTCGGATTATGGAGGTCAGCCAACGTCATCGTACCAGCCACCGGAAGCAAATGATCCGTTTTATGGAACCGAGTCTTCATCGCACCACGGGCGAAATGATCAAGCCGGGCCAAACCCAAATAACGAAGATGGGTATGATGACGACTATATATGCGAGGTGAAGGTTTCGTATAAAACAGATGCTGTAAGACACCGTATGTTTTGTTTAAGTTAATAATGTTATTTAATAAACGGCTTAAGAATTAGCGTAAAATGTTTCAGATTTTTGAGAGCCGCGAGGAGCTGGAGAAATAGGTAAAAATTAGAGGATGGGAGCATGGGTTTGTTGTTGTGGTCCAGCGGTCAAGGAAAAATGTCGTGGACTTTGCATGCAATCGTGGAGGCGAACCCAAAATAAAGGTGACGGTGAAACGTACCGGCAGCATCAAAAAATGCTGTCCGTTTAAGATTCTGGGCAGGTACGACTCGAGAGGTGCATGTTGGAGGGTTCAAGTGGTAAACGAGACTCACAACCACAATCCCGTTGAATTCGAGGAGGGGTGTGCGTCTTTTAGAAAAATGAACACCGACCAGCTGGTTATGGTTGAGAGTTTACACAGGGCCGGCGTGAAGCCGCAAGAAATCGAACACCATGTTGTCACTCGCATCGCACATAATTTCAAACGGTGTTGACCAATCCGGGGATTGCAAAATGGGTGCTTGCACTAACTTTTTCTTCAAACTATCAAACGCTTGCAAACACTCATTAGTAAACTCAAAAGGGACATCTTCAACAAAAGATTACATAAGGGTTTTGAAATTACACTAAAACCCTTAATGAATCTTCTATAGAAGGTGTGGTTGAATTGATTATTTTCTTGACTGTGTGATTTATGTTTATGCAGATGTGTTCACCTTCGTTTTTAGGGATCTTGATGAAGCTAATTACGGGCTGGAAAGCAATTGATTATTTGCATTGTACCAAAACTATTATTGTGGAGATCCAAACACAACAATAATAGGTTATTCTGGCTTTTTGCACAATTTCGTGTTATATGAAACTGTTTGGCATTTTGGGGATCTAGACCAAATTTTTACAGGGTTCCTATTTTTGGTAAGATGGATGATGTTTTGGAAAAGTGAAATTTGCTGACTATTTTGATGTTTTTGGTCAAAATAGGCACTTTTGTAAAATTTTAGTTTTTAGAAATTTTGAAATATTTCTTTGTTGAATATATTGCTAACGGTTCATTGGAGTCGGCAATAAAGTAAATAAATCTTTATTTGAAAAGTCTACCGAGCATAATTTTTTACTGAAAAATTAAACATATGTCTTGAGTAGAACCTCAAAACGATAAACGACTAGTGTTTTAAAAGAAGGAGGAATCTCGACGTACCCCGGGACAGTTTTCAGGTTCTACTCAGCAGAATCCGGCCACTCAAATAAAGGCGATTACTACCCGTAGCGGCAGGGTTTTGGGTCTCGAGGTGCAAAGGAATGAAGTTGAAGTGGAAGATGAGGAGGTGATGGATGAAGAGATCGAGATGGAAGTACCGGGAAAAGTGCAGAATACCGCACCAGTTGCGCCGCCAGTAGTGAAGAAGCCGGTTGAAGTCCGACCATCACCTGTGATTGACCACTCTCGTATCCCGTATCCCGCTCGCGCGAAACATTAGAAATACACACGGGAGTATGGGCATTTTCTTGATATGTTCCGAGAGTTGAAGATTAATCTTCCGTTCATTGAAGCCCTCCAACACATGTTGAAGTACGCGAAGTTTCTGAAAGACCTGTTGAAGAGGAAAGATAGGTTAGGGGGTGCCATCGATTCCCCTTATGGGAGATTGTTCGGCGGTAGTGTTGAACCGCGTGCCCGAGAAGTTGTCGGATCCGGGTGTGTTTACGATTCCGTGTTTGTTTGGTAGTGGTGTGATGAGCCATGCATTGGCGGATTTGGGTGCGAGTATAAATTTGATGTCGTATTCTTTGTACGAGAAGTTGGAGTTAGACGAGCTTACACCGACTCACATGTCTTTATCATTGGCCAATCGCTCGGTTAAGTATTCGCGAGGTATTATCGAGAATTTTTTAGTAAAGGTGGATAAGTTTGTGTTCCTAGTTAATTTTGTGGTGCTCGATATGGAGGCCGACAAGAAGGTTCCCATTATTCTTGGTCGTCCGTTCTTACGTACTGTACTGCAAAGGCACTTATCGATGTGTATGATGGGAAAATCACGCTTCGAGTTGGTGATGAAAATATTACTTTTGATGTCGCGAGGTCGATGAAGCATCCGGGTGATCAAGATGATTTCAGTGGTCCATGCCACTCGGTTTATTTTATTAACTCGTTTATTGCAGGTATTGATAGCTGTTTCGATTATATTTGTGTTATAACCCGTTTAAAAGTTATCTAGGTTTAGTGGGACTCATGACCCGCTTATTTTTTTTAGTATAAAATTATTTCTTAATATAAATAATATCTTCTTTTAAAAAAAAAATTGGATATTAATTTTTAGTGTATTCCTATTTTATCGGATGTTCATATCAAATATCTGGTGAAACTAATTTTTAATATTATGAGATGTTATAACTCGTTTAGTGGTTATTTGGGTTTGGTGAGACCCATACCCGGGACTTCAGGTCAAATGCATAAGAAACCTCCATTTACAAAAAAGAAGGTGGCTTGAGAAAATATAGGACGGTGGTCAATAGAATGAGAACCGTCTCCAAGGGGATATGACAAACGATTGCATACAAAGACAAATAAGCACATAACAAGTAGATTTGATTAATAACACACAATTACACATTTGGTATTTTTGATATGTATGTATATATAGATATGTATGTATGGTATAATATACCCATATGTCCCCAAAACGTTTGTGAAAATTGAGTAAAATAGGGGAATGACAAAACTCACCTGATCGAATAAGCTAAACAGGAATGTTTATGATAAGAAGGTGGAAATCACACTCCTCAAGAATTACCGACAAGAATCCTAATTAAATAATATTATGAGTGAATTATAAATGATATAATACATACAATGGATTTGGGATTTCGAGGTGATTTGAGTTACAATTATGATTGGTATGTTTCCCGCCGAACTCTGACGAACCTGCAACCTGAGAAACATCGTCATTTCCCCCAACGGACTCATTTCAAACCTCTTCTTCATCACTTCTTCAAATTCAGAGCACAACTCAGCACTAGTAGACCCAAAAATAATGTCATCCACATAAATTTGAACTAGAATCAAATCTTTCCCGACTGTTTTAAGGAACAGAGTTTGATCAATGGTCCCTCTTTTGTAACCATGACCCAGAAGATGAGCCGTCAATGTAGCATACCACGCCCGAGGAGCTTGATGAAGACATGAGTAGGGTTCTTTGAGTTCGTCTTCCTTGGTCGGCCACCTTTTTCTGCCACCTTATTTCTTTCTTCTTAACTGACCTGTCAATCACAAATCACTTCATTTTCGTGTGATCCTTGATCAAGGATACACACTTGTTAACAAAACCTGCCTTGAAATTACATCATACGGTCCAATGTATCGCTTATTGTTTTCATGTTCAAAACCTGATCAAGGAACTTAAAAAATTAAGATTACTGAGTAGAAAATTATGTAGATCTGGATTTAGGCGAACCCAGGCCTACCAGGATGAGTATCCAGTTTGCTGTACACAGAATACGGCATAAGATTAATACTGGCACCAAGATCAGCCAGCGCATCAATCACCGTATCATCACTCAAGATGCAGGGAATCGTGAAACTCCCTGGATCGGACATCTTCTCTGGTAACTTCCTCTTTAAGACAGCAGAGCAACTAGCACTCAAAGGGATGGAAGCGACCTCAGCTAACTTCTCCTTATTCGAGAGAATATCCTTAAGGAACTTCCCATGTTTCTGCATTTAAGTTAGTGCCTCAAGGAATGGAATATTAAGGTGAAGTTGCTTCAAAAGATCAAGGAATTGGGAGTTCTGCTCTTCATCTCTATCTCTTCGGAGTCTCCCGGGGTATGGCACTCTAGGTTTGTAGACTCTCGGTGGCTCTCTCGGTAACTAATGTCTCTCAGCCTGTGATGTACTCCCTGGGCTGCTCCTCTAATGCACCTGGGCCGTCGGAGACTCCATCTGAAACTTCTCATCCACCTGCTCCTCTCTATTAACAGCTGCAGGCTCCTCAACAACTCTTCCTCTAGACCTCTCCTGAATCACGGGCTCATCTCGTGCCCCTGCACCGCTCCTCGTCGTCACAGCTTTCGCGAATCCCTTCGGGTTTTGCTTGGTATTACTCGGTAGCGTACCCTGCAGCCTCTTGTTAAAATGACTGGCTATCTCTCCCATCTGCCGCTCAAGACTCTAAATCACGCTCCCTGATTCCTCATGAATGACTCGTGCTCCCGAAACATCTCCTGGGTCTCTTTATGACGGGAATCCTCTCGCGTCATAAGCTGTGACAACATCTGCGTCTGCTGCGCCATCAACTCCTCTAAAGTGGGCTTCTTCTCCCCACTGCTCGCTCCTTCACCAGCATCCTGGAATAGAATCTGACGCTGCTGAAAACCGGACTGATTCCCGCTTCTCCAGTTGGAATTCTGATTGCCCCTCCATCCCGAATTATAAGAATTGAAAGAATTTTGATTTCGGTTTGGATTGCCTACATAGTCTACTGCCTCCTCCTGAAAACTGACTAGGCACTGAATGGTATCATACCATCCTCTGCATATCTAGCATAGCTTGCTCTTCGTTTGCAAGTCCTTCACAATCTTCGCCAACGCCTCGACCTGTGCCGTAAGTGCGGTGTTTGTGTCCACCGAATGCATACCGCGTGATATGGAATCGACGGTCTTACCACCTCTGGCGGGTGGTCTCTGGTCATTGCTAACCCATTAAACAAAGCTATGCACTCATCCGGGTCCTTCATCGTCAATAGATTTCTTCCCGCCCCATGTCAAGCATATTCTGCGTCGCGTACGTAACTCCATTATAGAACTTCTCGACAACCGCCCAATCTTGCAAGCCGTGGTTCGGGCACAACGATAACAGAGTTTTAAAACGCTCCCATGCCTCGTAGAAAATCTCCGGAAATTGGTGTCACAAATGGGTCAGAACCAAGTTAGAAAAAGCAACCGTTCCACTCGAATTCCTTCCAAATTGCATGACTACCACTTGAATGCCACGTCAGCCCATTAGTAACTAATTATATTCTGTTATATATAGGGGAATGTATGAGAGTGAGGTCATGAGTATTTTGTGAGTTTGTTATGATTTCTTTTCCCATCTAAGTCTGTAATTCTCTTTCCATCTTATTTCAATAAAATTCCTCTCTTCCCCTCTCAATTCTCTGTTTGTGATTGTAATGTCATATATCAAACCCCTTCTATATAATAGAATACAATTGGTAAAGCGCCGGGGCAATTGGTAAAACTTTAACGTTGAAACCAGGGAGTTGGTAAAACCTGAGCGTTGGTAAAGCCCGAGCGTTACGTCAGTGAGTTGACACGAATTCAGTTAGTATCATTTATGTTCTTTACGTTATAAATACATTGGTAAAACCTTAGCGTCCAAAAAATATATATTCGTCAAAATTAACATATAAAAAAATTAGTCAAATCGACTTTTGCAAGGTCGATAAACCCGGGCGGTGAAAAAACTCAAGCGTTCGGTCCAAGCATTGAGGCGGTAACTAGACACGAATTCGGTCGGTTTTGGCTACGTTTGTTACACTATCAGAACTAAAAAAGGAAAAAAAATATAAAAATTGAGTGGACCAATGGGGTGGCATCGGTCGATAAACTCATGCATTTGTAAAACCGAGTGTTGTCAGTCTTGGACGTTGAGTCTATACGAATTCGGTACGTTTTCGTCACGCTTGTCATGATATCGGAATTAAACATTCCCCGGTTGATGACATATGTCCTGTTTGCCGTAAGGCGTCTTTAGACTCATGTAGGGAGCACACGGTGCATTGTAAAGAGCTCCCGGGGTTCAAATACTGACACGATTTGGTTAGAGACGTGCTCTTCGACATATTCAGGCGAGCCGGAATTTCTATCAAAAAAGAAACACCTGTGAATTTCCTGACTAACCCGTCGGAGGGAAGATCATCTCTTCGACCGGCTACATTTTGGTGTTTGGATGGACAGGAGGAAAACATGCGTGTGTGGATTTAACAGAGGTTTCCCTCTGGTAGGCTTAGAGAGTAGTGGTTTCACAGTCGGTCAAGCTGCTTTAAAAGCTGCTTCATGGAAGGTGACTAAACATGAGAAGGCGTGTCTTGACAACCAACATGTATTTATTCCTTTTGCTTTTGACACTTTTGGTTTCCTCGCGCTTGAAGCTGTGGAGTTACTTACCCGTGTTCAACGGGTCATGCATAGTAATATTATGACTCCAAGATCAGCAAATGTAGTTTTTAAAAGATTGGGTTTTGCAATTTCAAAAGGAATTGGGTTTAATATGTGTAGGCAATAAGTTTTGTTTTGAACTAGATTTTCACTTGGTGTAATGGGCAATTAGTAAAACCTCAACGTTAAAAATCGAGTGTTGGTAGAACCATTTAGGAGCTTGCACGGCTTCTCCTCCAGCAAGCTTCATTCCTCTTGACCAATCCTTGCTTTGCTCAAACTAGTCCATCGAGCAAGCTCATTCTTCTTGATGTCTTCATTCTTTTCCTTAGACTTATTGAACACCTTAGGGACAGGAAAAATTTAAGTTTTTTAAGATCCCTACTTGATTTACATTCAAGACGAATGACCGAACATGAATTATAATTCCTTAGAGGGAGTATATAACATCAAGGATGATTATAAAGTAGATGTTGCTTAATCAGTCGAAGTAACGAGAATACTAAGGAGGACAACTAGATCAAGAAAGATTAGTTATACAGCCCAGTTTAGTATTGAGATTATAATAATATTAAAATATTAATATTATTATAATATTGATTATAGGAAACCGTGATTGCAAGTTATACAAACCTTGAACCGACGTGCTACTGATTATCTACTAAACAGTGAGTTTCATGACCCCACTTCTAAACTGTTTTACGAACTTTTGGGGTGAAAAGCATGTTTGCTTATATCTATATACTTATCTAAAACATGTGATGATGTGAATTATCTAAGTGCTAACACATGAAAGTCCCCACTAACACAGTGATTAACTTCGAGCCGGTGGCTTGTGAATAGTACTATTGGTTTGACAAACCTAGGCGGGGCCAGCACGGTTTGCTGAGACATTATCCCGTTTGCACATGTCCATATTTTTACGAACCAGCTATGTAGTGTTAGACATAGCTACTTGGGGCATAATATGGGCGGAAGGGGAGCCATAGTGGTTGATTGAGCGTGGGAAATGGAGGCACGCAGCACGAACAGTCCAGGCTTCACTGTAGCTTAGCATAATTACATCATTTACATACATACATACTTATTTCATGATTACAAGTGTTAACTTGTGAATACTCATAACTGTTTTCTTGAAACTCGTGAAACTCACCAACTCTAGTAGTTGACCCATTTTAAACGTGCTTTTCAGGTGTGATACCGAAGTTGGAAAATCCGTGAATTTGTGCTTTCTGTTACCAAACGTGATCGATGCGGTGTGAATAGACGCAGACTTATTAGTACGAATAAAATAACGTACAAGTATATTTCGTTGTAACACATAGTTTGTAATCAAAGATAGTTCACTGTAATATAATGTAAATTAGTTGTAATGTTTATTTATAAACAATGTTGTTGATATCAGAGGTGTCTGTTACATTCCCGTTTTACGCTTCCGCATTGTGCTAGTCGGGCTGTGACAGAAGTTGGTATCAGAGCCATTGGTTATAAAGGATTAGGTTATCCCTTAGGGTACCTAAAAGTGGGGTATCGTCTTCACAAGAAACATATGGCCAGTATTACACTTTTTATTTGATTATTTATTTTAATATTAATCTAGGTGGATAGACAATGTTAAGCTAAATGTGAAAAGGTGGTTGTGAAAACAACTGTATAAAACAAATTATTTATAGCTATAAAATAATTAAAAAAGAAAAACAATCATCACATGTTCAGGTTTAGCAAATAAAGAGTTTAACTAATATTTGATCATTAAAATTTAATGAAAGAAAAAGGGATAGTGGTACAAACAAACATCATCTAGCTAGGCACATCATAGATATATATTATTTGTTTAACCATTGTTTTGTTGATGAATGCCTAGTAAATGGCTCCACTACCAACAGTATCCTCAAACAAGAAAGTTATCTAGTAGTGTTAGACGTGGTTATCCTTACCTACTCATAAGCTAGGAAAGCCTAGAAGTTAAGAAGCAGCAAGTACAAGCTACTAGACTAGGAAGCTGGAAAGCTTCCTCACCAAGATTTCTAGATTGACTAGGGAAGCTCCCCACTACAATAAAACTCAGAACAACTGAATTATGAACAGATGCATTTCTAGCAAGCCAAATCTACCAGCAACCAGAGAAGATAAAATACCCCCATTTTAGATTTGATAGAAGTGCCTTGTAAATAGGTCTTAGTGAAAGCAGAGAGACTATCTTGAACAAAACTAGCATGTTGAACACCTTTCAAATAAGACCAAACCTAAGAGGCAGTTTCACATTGAAAAAACAAATGAAGTAAATGAAGTTCTAATTTTCCATCACATCTTTTATATTGCATTAATCTTTCATCAACTCGGCTATAGTTCAATTAGTTTTTGTTTATGTTTGCAGCACAATGTTACTAAGACTATTCTGAAATGATAGTTTAATATGAAATTAATTTATATTTATCATTGCAGCAGAAAATTACTAATAACACTGTAAATCCCTTTTTACCATGCGATTCGACTGAGCTTGCCTTTTTGAATTTATTGCATGCCTCTCTAAGTGTTGCCAATCTTCATTCTCATCATTAGTCAAAAAGGACCCATTCGTGGTCAACTGAAGATCATGCACATCGTCACTCGACAACCCGTCATGAAATGCTTTGATCAACTCCCACAACGCAATCACGTGATGCAGACAAGTTCTCAACAACCTCTTAAATCTCGTAAAAGCTTCGTGAAAAGTCTCACCCGACCCTTGCTGAAAGTTTCTGATGGAGGTTCGGGCCTCAGATGTTCTTTGTGGTGTGTAGTACTCGTCCAAAAACTGCTGAGCCAGATCTTGCCACATGTAAATGCTCGCTGACGGTAGAGATAAGAACCACTGCTTCGCTAGATCTTTAAGACTAAACTGAAAAACCACTAGCTTGACTTCATCAGCAGTGAACCCTTGACTCGAGATAGTGGCACAAATTGCATTGAACTCGCTCAAGTGTAGGTATGGCTCTTCAGATGCTTTCCTGTGAAAAGTAGGCATCCCGGTCAGGTTAATTTGTCTTACTGAAAACGTTCTTCCTTCTCGGACCGGGATTACAATGGGAAGCGGGTTCGTGGCCACTTGTGGAATAAAGTGGCTTTGAACCCCCCGAACTGGTGATGGAACAAATGCCCTTGGGACCCCATCGTCGAACTCATACGCGGGAAACTGTGGCTCGGAAGGATCTTGTCTTCTTCTTTCTTGACGGTTTCTTGGTGGTTGAGCGGGCTCGGGTGTTCAGTTTCTGGGAGGTTGTTGTTGTCTTCTATAATACCGATGCCCTTGCACGTCTTCCATCTCCTCTTCATCCTCGAACTCATCAAAATCGTCAAATCCCCTTCGCCTATCATACTCAAAAATTCGACTCTATTGTGCGAGTTTGATCCATGATGTTTCGGGGCTGTTTCGGCTAAGGTTTTTGCACCACAATCTTCCTATGAATGTCCTATATAACATACTAAAATTTCATGGTCATTGGAATTGGTTAGGTCGGCCAATTGTTAATAGTTTGAAAACTAGGATTCAGTTGACTAGTTTGTGAGTTGTTGTGTTTAACGTGTTGTTTGAGGGAATTGACAACCAATTCGAATGTTGTAGACTCGGCATGATATGTTGGCTGTGAAAAACTGATTTTTTTGAGTATTTGGGGTGAATTGGTTGTCGGTTACTTGAACGGGTCGGTACGGCGCAAATTCGCGTTTATTGGTAATTTGTGCATCGGGCTTGCGAATTACCGACCCATTCAACTCGTGTAGCGTCGTGTGGACTTGTTGGCTGTGATTTTACTAAATTTGGTCCCCACGGGGCTGAGTCGGTATCTAAGTGCTTAAACAACCCGTTAACGCGCGTATTCGATAAAGTCAACAACTTTCGGGGGTAATTTGGGAACCCTTTATCCCCGGGATTAACTAAGGATGGTTTTGGTAAATACATGGCCTCGGGGGCTGATGTAATTGAATGTGGTAATGATCTCATTTCAACATCATCTTAATTTTAACATATTCTGGCCACATGAAATTTGAAAGATTTTACTAAGATTATCAAACCCAAACTTTACACAATTTAGAAAAGTATTCTGGCCGCATGAAATTTGAAAAATTTTACTAAAATTATCAAACCCAAATTAATTGGAAAAAAATGTTCTTAGGCTCGTTGCATCAGGAATTCAATGCCGGATAAGGTCTGACAGAAATTATTAGCGTCGGAATTCGTTAACTAGTTAAAATTTGTTAAATGTTAAACTAAGAATTAAAGACTTTGTTTAAAATATCCAACATCTCACCAAATCCTTTTCAAATCCTTCCTAAGATCCGTTTACTTCTTCCACCCACCTTTTCCAATACCTTTCTGCATGCATCCTAATGATTGCCTACTATATGTGTTGGATGTGTGTAGTACAAGCCACCAAAGGCTAGAAAGCCATCCATCTTCCACATATCTAATTCCATAATAATACTAGTCAATAAGTTGCCTTTGAAATCGGAGTTGCCCTTAGGATTAGGTCAGTTCGGAATTCAACTCATTGGATTAATGGTATTCCGGGTAGTTCATCAGGAAAGACATTGAAGTATTCATGTACTACGTGGATATCTTCTATATGTTTTTCATTGGGGTTATTTACGGTTACGATTTCCAGAAGTGCCATACATCCTTGGCATAAACATTTAACACATTGAGATTGGACACGAGGGATAATATAATGTCAGAATTTTCTCCCTGTACCGTAATCACTTCATTATCCGATAGGGGAATTTTAATTATGCCGTCATTACAAACGATATGTGTCTTGCGCTCACATAACTCGCCCATACTGGTAATTACTTCGAAATTTCCTAACTCTACCGGGAGTATATTAATAAGAGTTGATTGGTCGTTTAGGATAATAGGACAGTTTTTGAATATTTGGTTAACAGTTATAGGTTTACCGTTAGCAAATTTTATAGCATAGGCATCTATTAGTTCACTAACCGGTATATTTCACAGGGGTAAGAAGTTAATGGGAATAAGACTTCTATCAGTATCTATATCAAATGAAATTGAAGCATATTAATCAGAAATTACGGATGTACGAGTTTGAGTAAATAAGATGATAATGAGATAACTACCTGGGCTAGAATCCCCTAAATTTCAATTATAAATTAACTCGGAAAATATTAAGTTATGGACTGGGATCATAAACTAGACACTTAAGAGAAAACCCAAACAGGACCCCTGACCCTTCTCAAGAGACACCTATGAGTTTCTAATAAGTATTAACGCACACCAGTATTAAAAATCATGTTTCCTTACGGCACCTAATTATTTATGACTTAGTTCCTTTATACGAAATCCTACCTTACAGTGCGGAAATCAAAGGCAGTTTAATATGTTTAATTGATTTAATAGAAAATAATTAAATAATCAAACCTAGACGATTACCCAGTCAACGAATGCGAAACAACTATATTGACAATAAAAACTTCCGAAAAAAAAATGCAAGCAGAAACTCTAAAAGTAAACAACATACCTAACACAGAGGTACTGCAAAAACTCCGTTGCACATGGCTGCTAAAAACGGTTGTAATGAAGCTGCAGGGCTTCTTCTATCTCACGGGGCTTCTATCGAAGCCAAAGCGAATGTACGTGCTATGTTTTTTTTTCACTTTTTTCATAATAGTTGGTTAATTACAGAAAATGATAAAGATTTAAACTTTAATGTTTATTTCGGGCCTAGCGAGGTGTTGGGCATGTGGCCGTCGACCACCCAGCCACACCCATGGGCCGGCCTGCCCCCTATACGCCCTGTATAGCCCTATACGGCGTATTAGTTGTAAAATGTAAATGTTAATTAGTAGAGCATTAAAAAAAACTTTCGGGTCAGATGATAATAGCTTCTTCAATAGCCTGTTCCGTAGTAATATGCGTACCTGCAAAAACAAGTAAATAGTTAGTCTGTAAATCAATTAGAAGCCCTAATTTCGAAATCGGTGTGACGATTCTGGAAGCAAACAAATCAAAAAATAAGCATCCATGAAATTGGAATACTGTTAAGAGGAAAGAATAGACAAGGCACTGGATATACCATGGTGTAGTATCACTGAGAATTGTGAAACGTTACTTCACGTAGCAGCATCTACTAAAAGCACCAAGTCAATTAATGAAGGGATCAAAGCCATTTCAAACCTTCACGTTGATGAGGGTATAGCATATTTGCAATTTTACTAGGTAATGTAAAGTTGAATTTAGGGTTACTAAGAGAAAATGGTGCTTCATTTCCAGTAGAGCCATCAGTCAGTGTATAAACCGAGCTTGAATCATCAGACTCCAACTTGGGTATCTTCATTAGCACCTTGTAAATTGAACGTTCTGAGCAAACGGGTGAGACGGTTGATGTGCGCTGGTGCATCTTCATCTTACCAACCAATTTGGCTCGTGTAGCGTCGTGTGGACTTGTTGGCTGTGAAATTATTGGTCGATAAACAATCAATATCGGTGGTTGAGAGACAGAGAAAAGAAACAAAGATAACAACTCTAAGATCACTACAAAATAATTAGATTTGACGATTTTGATGAGTTCGAGGATGAAGAGGAGATGGAAGACGTGCAAGGGCATCGGTATTACAGAAGACAACAACAACAACCTCCCAGAAACTGAACACCCGAGCCCGCTCAACTACCAAGAAACCGTCGAGAAAGAAGAAGACAAGATCCCTCCGAGCTACAGTTTCCCGCGTATGAGTTCGACGATGGGGTCCCAAGGGCATTTGTTCCATCGCCCGTTCGGGGGGTTCAAAGCTACACGATCCGGCCTGGTCACTAGTGGCGGATCCAAGAATTTTTTTTAAGTGGTGCGCTACTTTTAGGCGCTTCAATTTCATAGAGTATACGAGGGTTCCTGGTGACTTGGGGAGGCAATAAAGGAGCCCCGAAAACTGAAATAACTTACCCTTCTAGAAGGAAATTCTGGACTTTGAAGATCCAAATTTGTTTTCAGAGTGAGTGATCTACGGTGGTAATTAATCTAAAAGTTGGGTTTCTTTTTTTACCGGGTTTCATATATTATACCTTTTTACTACTTGGGTAGTTAATTAATCACTAAAACTATATGACAACTTTCCAACTGCCGGCCAAACTAACCGTGAAGCGATTTTCCTCATCAACTAATGTGTATTTTCATCGTTAAAATTCGTGTCAATTCAACTTCTGTAAATAAAACAAGTTTGGGTACTGTTCCAAAGGTTGAATAACTAACATAACATGACATATATAAATGTCCTCTTATCTATGCACATGTCTTAGCTTAACTAAAAAGTTAATAGATGGATTACCTAAAGTAAAGTTCATCATATTCAATTATCCATGCAAATTAAATTGTGAATTCTTACTTTTAAAAGTGTTCATTAAACACGGTCCATAAGAGTTATTCTAGTTTTGCAGTGGCGGATCCAGGATTTTTTTCCGGGTGGTGCACTACTTTTAGACGTTTCTATTTCATGGAGTTGGGTATAAAAAAATCCGGGTCGGTTTAAGGTTCGGGTCGGTTCGATGGTTCGAGAAAGTTCATTACATAATAAAAATACGATAAAATAATAAAAGAGACACCGTCATTAGAAATTAAAAACTAACAAATTAAAACCAACAATCTAACAAACTAAAACTAAATTTAACAAATAACTTAACAATCAAGAGCAATTAACATTTTACAAGAAGTCAAGAACAATTAACATTTAACAATGGATTGTGAATGTAAACTTACCTTCAAAGTGGGAGGATTAGAGGATTCGAGTAAGAGTAGGCAGTGGCAAGAGGACGGGGACGGCTGAGTGGCTGACAGAGTGAGGTTGCCGACGTTCCACGATGGTCGGAGTGACGAGGACGAGTGGCTGACGGAGTGAGGCTGCCGGCAGTCAGGGGCTGAAGAGGGTTAGGGGCTGGGGAGAAATAAACAACTTAAAGATCAATTAATTTTCAAATGACTTAGTTTTGGTATTCAAAAAGCTTTAAATTTCAATATATATATATTATTACGAATACGCAATTCATAACAAGAAAGAACAGACTAGTTTCTATGTCATCAATCTAGTTTGATAAGTCAGATCTAGAAGCTTCAAGTTCACGACTTGTAATTTACCTATAACAAATTCCTTAAACTATTAATGAAAAAAAAGTGAATTACCAGATGAGTTATTGTTGGCTGAGAAAACAAAAGGCTTAGGCTTATTGTTATCCTGAATTCGGTCTTTGAATCCCTGGAAGTCAGCTTCGAAATCATCTGATGGTGGTGGCTTTGAGAAGTAATAGTTTGATAAATTGGAATCACGGAGAAGATCTGCGGCGATTAAACGACGAGACTGGGGAGGCGCTGTGTGGTGTTTTGTGGACTGGTCACTGGTTGTGTTTATTATAAAACCCTAACTAAGTAAAAAAAATGTTTCAAAAACCAGAATTGAACCTGTGACCTCCGGGTTACAAAACCAATAGGTTTCCAGCTAGACAAAGGCTTCAAATGTTTGTAAGGTGGTTCCTTTCTAATTTATAAGGTGGTTCCTTTATTATTTTCTATATATAAATACACTATTATTTCAAAACTAGGATGGTTCCTCGGAACCACCCGTTTTTACTATAGATCCGCCCCTGTAGTTTTGATCCTTATCTATCCTCACTCAATGGCTTTCTAACATTTAACGATGACCCAACTCTGAAAGCACACCTTAGAAGAAAGTGGAGAAGATCAAATTTGAGGATGTTATAACAAGATAATTCTTGATGAGTTATGTTTGAGTTGATGTAGATAAACCTTAAAGTGAAATAACAATTCAATGTGGTCGATATCGATTAAAGGATTAAAGCAAGGCAACACACTATTTTGATTTGATAACAATATACTTAAAAGTTAAACGTGATTTAGAAGACAAGGAACATGAATTTCAGTATTTTATAAAAGCAAAAGGAGAGAGTAACATGAAGATTGTTTTTTTTTTTTTTATGTTCATGCGGTTTTCGACAACTTTGGGTCTACTTATTGATAGTTTAAGATACCAACATAGAATGCCGAAAGGTGAGATGTTATAGAATAACATAAAGATTGTTATTTATGATTATGTGTGATTGGTGGCAATTTTTGGGTCTACTTATCCATAGTTTGAGATCCTCTTATCATGATCATCGTGTAACTTATGTAGGGACGTTTTGTTCTAAGTTTGTTTCGGTCTCGGTGGTTATGTCAATTTCAATTCTATCATATATGTCTTGGTTGTGTCGTGTTTGGTTTGGTTTCTGGTTTGATAATGAATATCAGATAATATCATAAAAACTTAAATCCAATTAAAAATCATACATAAGAGAAATTAGCTTCTAAATTCAATAAAATTAATACAAAATAAGTAAAAAAGAAAAAAAAAACATTTCAGATTTGTTAATTTAACTTCATCCCAAAACATAAATAAAGTTTCAGAAATCAGGACGAAAAACTGAGAATGAAACAAAACGACAATCGGAACAATATCTAAATAAATACCCCCACAAATCCTATACAAAGAATCTAAATAAATTACATTAAAAACAAAGAAATATAAATAAAAAAGAACGAAAGACATAATTACCCTTCCTTCTTTCTGATAGGCATAAGCAAGCAAGTTAAAATATTCACATGCCAATCATGGGACCACTCACCCAAACACATCACATGCCCGCATGGGCGCACTTTAGCACCCAACACAACACTCCCAGTCCCAGATCCAAGGTCACTCACAATCACTCATCCGTACCATTAACCGCAGCAGCAGCCGCCGGTGAACCATTGGTGCTATCCGCCTTGCTCATATTTTGTTCATGATAAACTTTTCTTAATCTCTCTATCTCTTTCTTCAATGCCTCTTGATGAGCTGCAGTTTAAAACAATTGATCAACTTTTATCACCAAAATATTATTCATTGCGCTTGTTATTATTCACAAAGTTTATTTTTTAGAAGTGGAATTAGTGAATTACATAACCTAAGCACATTAATTGTGAGACTATTTCCGTTTATTTTAACACTAGCTATTGCGGCCAAAACATCATCATCATCATCATCGTACTCAGTATATCCCACCAATAGCAAAGCTAAGGTAGGGTCTGAGGAGGGTAAGATGTAGACAGCCTTACCTTTACCCCATAAGGATAGAGAGGCTGCTTCCGGTGAGACCCCCGGCTCGATAGTAGTTTTGCATCAAGCCTTGGACATAAGGCACATAGCACTCAATCATCGGGACCGGCTGATCGGTGCATGTACCCTTGTCTTTCGGCTATCAACGCCACTACATGATGCCTGATTAACCGTCTGTCACTTTTAACGTTATTTTCACGAGATTAGTAAAATAACGTCAAAATTAGTGCAATTTCACTTTTGCCCACCCGAGGGTTCACACATATATACATCATATGTGCGCACCGCAAGCAGGGCTACTATTGCGGCCAAAACGTGTTGGCAATATTAGAGGTGACGTGAGATCTGCCTATGCTGTGATATTTATATTCGGTCGAACTCATTAATTTCAAAGCGATGATCATGATCTTACCGTCTTTGAAGATCTTATCTTGAGCCAAAGCAGCAATCCTTTGCTTCAGCGAGCTGTTATCCACGTTTAGAATCAGCCTCTGGTGGTCGAAAAACGCTACCCGTGGTGATAATGCAGATACTTCAGTCTTTATAATCAAACAATTAACCGTAAATGCCTAAAATCATATGAATTATAATTTATAATCCATAATCTAATGATATATACTACCTGTAACGTAGTGACACTGCGTTCGAGTTCAGAAATGTAATGCAGTTTCCGAACTCTTGATCGTTGAGCAGATTGTCGATTTGCCAATATCCTGATCACGAATTATACAATTAGCATCAAGTCGAGTTCGTTAATTAAACTAATTATTATCATTAACATTACCTTTTAACTCGTTTTGGATCAACAATTGTGCCACCTTCTGATGCAAAAGTAACCGGTGGATTAACGACGTCCGTTGCGCGTTCATAACCGCCACCATCTTCCACCTCTCCAGTAGTCTCAATCTTCAGCTGCACCGGCAACTCTTCCTTCACTGACAGTTTTGTATCGTCATTGTCGCTGTTCTGATCCGACGGAGTAGACGGCGACTGAAGATTCGCAGTAAAATCGTCGGAAAACATTGAGCTAAGCTGCTCATCATCCAGTCGTTCAAATCCGTTGTTATCCGAGGCCGGTATCAGCGATTCATTGACAGTAGAATTGCGGGATTGATCAGTAACAAACGGAGTTTCAACGAATTGAATTGGATCACTAGCGGATCTACGATGAGAGCTCCTCTTGGCGGACGAGAAATCGTCCATCCACGGCTGCGCGGGTGGCATCGGGGCGAAAGAGGGCCATTTTTGGGGCAATGTTGGGGCTTTTGGGGGCAATTGCGCCATGCAATGAATCGGAAGTATTGAAGTGAAAAACGTTGAAGAATTGGAAAAGGGGATTAATTAGAGGGTGGGTCACATGGAAGGAAGAAGACAGCTAGCAACAGCTAATTGGAAAGAGGAGGTTCAATTTTCACCGGGAAAAACTGGCGGAATCTCAACACCACGTGCTCTCTCTGTTTCACACCAGTTTAATATGCAATAATGATAATAATATATTTTGTTCCAATATCCCTTTTAAGTGGTATTTGTCTGGATAGAATTATTACAGGTATAGATATAATAACATTCATATAATACAATGTAGAATTATAAAAAAATGTTGCTATGAATATAATAATTATAATAAGCCTTTTTTTCTTTATATGTGTTGGTGTTTCAGAAAAATAAGGGAATACACGGTTGGGTTCATCAAGATTTGGTTGTGGAAAGGCTGAAATTAATTTTCTTTAAGATTGTTGGAAAATTAGTTGTAATGTAACATGCTAGAGCATGTTATAACAATCTACTGTTGATCAGTTATTCACGTATGTAATAGAAAACATGAATGTTATGATAAACCTATAACTAAAACATACCTGTTACAGCAGAGAGAGTAGCCATGGCTGATAAGAATCCTCTAGACGACATGATAGTTAGCTTGGTCGAGTTCCCCTTTAGGATTTATATTAGTGATGGGGATTAAGGTTTTTGAGGAAAACCGAATATGAAGAGATATAGGGGTCACGAATTTCTTAATGTTAGAGTTAGGTTTTTTCTTATGATGATAACTAATCCATTCCATGTATTTATATACACCCAAGGGGAAACCCTTGATTAGCAAGTAATGGTAATATGGTTCATCAACAATTACCTAGCTAATTATTAATAAGGTATGATTTAATTAATTTTGATCTATTATTATATAAATGATAATGATGGTCATACATTATTCTTACATTCTCCCACTTGGCCAAATAATCATTTATTATGAGCGTTAAATTAGTCTGCAGATTTTAACACTCATTTTAGCTTTAAACTCAAACTGGAGCAGAGAAATACGATCATTGAATTGAACATCAGCTCAAGACCCCCATTAATCATACTGCAGTCCTTGTTTAAAACCTAAGTAGTTATGATCAAAATTTTATAAATAAACCCTTCAAATACTTGATTTGTATACTAATTTGTCTATATGTCATTACGCATGCAGAACATATTAAGAGACATACAAAATCAAAACTGAGGAAATTTTATTAAATAAAATGTAAATAAGCACAATATGCTATTAAATAAGGTCTTCAGTAAATCCCATATTAGCAACATGTTGTTCAAAAACTTTAGATGGGAGACCTTTAGTCATCGGATCCGCTAGCATATTATTTGTACTAATATGCTCAATACAAAGTTTATTTTCCTCAATTCGTTCGCACGAACAAATACTTTGTATCAAGATATAAACCAGCTCCATTCGAACTGTAACTATTCGAGAAACTAACGGCGGCTGAATTATCATAATAAAGTTTCAATGGTCTAGAAATGGAATTGACTATTTTGAGTCCAGAAATTAGATTTTTAAGAAACATTCCACAGCAGGTTGCATTATAAACAGCTATATATTCTGCCATCATAGTGAAAGTTGTTGTTAGCTGTTGTTTATGACTCCTCCATAAGATGGGCCTGCCTGCTAACATAAAGACATACCCCGAATTGGACTTCTTGTCATCTTTGCATTTAGCAAAGTCAGAATCAGAATAACCTACCACTTCTAAATTATCACTTCTTCTATAAGTTAGTTTATAGTCTTTCATCTTTTGCAGATAACGAAGCGCCTTCTTAGCTGCTTTCCAGTGCTCAAGGCCAAGATTAGTCTGATAATGGCCTAACATTTCAGAAATATAAGCAATATCTGGGCGAGTGCAAACTTGAGCATACATAAGGCTCCCGACTACTGATGTATAAGGTATCATTCTCATTTGCTTCTTTTCAACCTCTGTTTTTGGACATTGGAATGCACCGAAAACGTCTCCTTTAACTACTGGAGCTGCAATTGGGTTACAATATTGCATTTTGTAACGAGTAAGGACACGATCAATGTAGGCCCTTTGAGATAATCCTAAGATCCCTCTTTGTCTGTTTCGGTGAATTTTGATGCCATTAACATAAGAAGCATCTCCGAGATCCTTCATGTCGAAGTTATGCGAGAGTAATCGCTTCGACTCATACAACATGTCTAAACTATTACTTGACAATAAAATATCATCTACGTAAAGGACAAGTATAGTAAATTTATTCCCACACATCTTGAGGTAGGTGCATTGATCCACTTGATTCTTTGCAAAACCTTGTTTCTTCATGACTTCATCAAACTTTAGGTACCATTGACGTGATGCTTGTTTCAACCCATATACTGACTTCTTTAGCTTACAGACGAGATGTTGTTGACCTTTAGGTGTAAAACCTTTAGGTTGTTTCATGTACACATCTTCGTCTAAATTGCCGTTTAGGAAAGCGGTGTTTACGTCCATCTGATGCAGCTCTAAATCAAAATGAGCTACTAGGGCCATAACGATCCTTAATATATCTTTTCGAGAGACATGTGAGAAGGTCTCTTGATAGTCAATTCCCTCTTTCTGAGTGTAGCCCTTTGCAACCAATCTCGCTTTATAGTGTTCAACGTTCCCATTTGGATCAACTTTGTTGAACACCCATTTAGATCTTACGGGTTTGACACCGTTGGGCAATTATACCAAATCCCAAACGTTGTTTTTCTTCATGGATTCAAGCTCATCATTCATTGCTTTATTCCATTCAGAAGATTGTTCACTGCTTATGGCTTCATTATACGAGATAGGATCATTAAGCTTTTCGGCGTCAACTTCAGTCAGGTAGGTGACATAGTCATCAAAGTTAGTAGGTCTTCTGGACCTAGATGACCTCCTGAGTTGATTAGCAGGTTCAGCATTATCTTGGTTTTGAGTGTTTGATGTGCCTTCATTAACGGGTTCAGCAGGTTCTGAGTGTGGAGAAGTTGGTGCAGTAGGTTTAATTGCATCGGGTACAAGAGGAATAACCGAAGATACAATAATCGACAAGTCTCCCCCGCATCTTGTATTTCTTGCAATTCTTCATAAGGGTTAGTACTGTTCCCACTGATCTTGTAGTCCTCCAGGAACACGGCACGCTTGGTTTCTACAATACGAGTGACATGGGAAGGACAATAGAAACGATAACCCTTTGAATTTTCAGGATACCCGATAAAGAAACAGGTAACAGTTTTAGGGTCAAGTTTCTTTAGGAAAGGGTTATATAGTTTTGCCTCAGTATACAGCCCCATAATTTCATATAATTAAGACTCGTTTTCCTTCCTATCCAAAGTTCATAAGGAGTTTTAGGGTCAGACTTAGAAGGAACTCTATTGAGTATGTGAACATCTGCTTTTAAGGCTTCAGTCCAGAGAAATAGAGGTAATTTAGTATTAGCTAACATACTGCGTACCATATCCATAAGGGTTCGATTTCTCCGTTCAGCGGCACCATTACCATTTTGCTGAGGAGTACCTGGCATGTTGTACTGGTTCACGATCTCATGGCCCTTACAAAACTCATAAAATGGACCAGGAGCCTAACCCACATCAGTATGTCTTCCATAATATTCGCCTCCTCTATTTAATCTGACAGCTTTTATTTGACGATCTAATTGTTTTTCAACTTCAGTTTTATAATCATTAAAAGTTGTAACAGATTCATATTTTTATTTAATGAGACACATGTACATATAGCGGGAATAATCATCAATGAAAGTGATAAATGAAGTATGTCCAGTTATGCCAGCAATGGGGTAAGGGCCACTAATATCAGTATGAATGAGTTCTAATAAATTAGAGCTCCTAGTGGTACCTTTCTTATTTGCTGATGTCATTTTGCCTTTGAGGCATTTGATACATGTTCCAAAATCGGTGAAATCGATATGTGGTAAGACTTCATTTTTCACAAGTCGGGCTAACCGGTCTCGTGAGATGTGGCCTAGACGTTGATGCCACAACATAAAAGAAGTCTCTAAGTCCCGTTTCTCTTGAATCTTTGTGAGTGATTGATTAATATTATACGACAACAAAGATTTAGAAAAATCATCTAGTTCTAATCTATAAAGACCACCATTCAAAAAGCCATAACCAAACACTTGAGAATTAAAAGAAATAGTAAGTTTGCCATGACCATGAGAAACATCAAAACCGTCCATGTCTAACTTTGGTCATGATACAAGATTCCGAGTAATCTCAGGAATATATAAGGTATCATAAAGTTTAATACATAAACCAGTTTTCATTATTAATTGTAAAGTTCCCACAGCCTTGACTTCAAGTTCTTTATCATTCCCCAGTCTTAGTATTCTTTGGTTTCTTTACAGCTTCCGGATTGAAAGGAATCCCTGAGTAAAATTGGTCACATGAACCATAGAACCAAAATCAAACCACCATGTATTAGCAGGAAAAATTAAATTATAGGATTCAAGTACCATAAGAGATCATTACCTTTCTTGATCAGCCACTATTTAAAGTCTGGGCAGTCTTTCTGTTTATGAATGTACTTCTTACAGAACTTGCAGAAAGGCTTTCCAGTGGAGTTTTGAGAGCTGGATGAAGCACTTGTATTAGTCTTCTGAACTTTACTAAACTCCTTTCTTGGATGAGGGTTCTTCCTCTTCTTGGAACTGGTGGCAAGGTAAGCAACTTCAGGTTTATCCATCTTCATACGCTCTTCCTCTTGCACGCACATAGCAATCAGGTCACTTATGGTCCATTTATCCTTCTGGGTGTTGTAATTGATCTTGAAAGCTTCATAGGCAGCAGGAAGAGAAGTTATGATAAAGTGCATCATAAAACCATCACTGATCTCCATGTCTAATCTCTTCAGCTTATGGGTCATGTCGTTCATCATCATAATGTGCCCACAAATGCCATACTTAGTAGTCACCAGCTTGAGAATTAGAGTACTAGCATGCGCCTTAGATGTTCCTTTGAATTGCTTCTCCACAGAAGCCAGATAGGTTTTAGCATCTTCAGAGTCTGGAATGGATCCTCTTATTGGCATGCTAATGGATTTTTCATAAGCATTAGAGACATGCAAGTTACACCTCTTCCATTTTTCAAACAATAAATGATGAGCAGGAGTGCTGTTGGTGGTTAATGTTGGAGGTTCATCCTCGATTAGAGCATAGTTGAAATCCAGGAAGGCGATATTAAGCATAAGAGATTCCTTCCAGGCAGCAAAGTTATCTCCAGTTAATGGTGTAATAACACCATTCGGAGCTATTAATGGAAATTAGATGAGAATATTAAGATACTAAACTAGAAGAAACTTAGAGTGATCTATGGGGAAATTAAACTAAGGCATGCATAGATAAGGACCATTTTAAATTATGAAGATGTGATAATAAATGTCTATTATTAACATCAAACTAAAAGACAACTTAAATTAAAAGTTCTACTTAAATAAAAAAGAAATCACCTTTTGGCAGAATTAAATTTTATTCAAGTATATGTGCAAAACAATTGTGATACATCACCTTTGGGCAGAAGTGAATCAATCATTTTAATTATGCACGAGTTAGTTTTGCTTGATTCAAATGTAACTCATCACCTTTGGGCAGAAGCAATACATTTAAATCATGTTAGGCTAAAACTAACACGGCTTGTATTAAGACTTGAATGATATGTTCGATGTAATGCATCACCTTTGGGCAGAAGTTTACATCAACAATTTATTCAAGTTTAAGTCTTTCTATGTTTTGTAAAAAATAATTAATATATATCTATATCTTAAGTGTCTTACAAAACATTAATAAATTAAATTTTTTTTTCGTGTTTTCGGTTTTATGAGATCTCGGAAATTATGAGTTCTCGGTTAACACTTGAGTTTTCGGTTTTTATCGGGTTTTCGGTTTTATGAGATCTTGGAAATTATGAGTTCTCGGTTAACACTTGAGTTTTCGGTTTTATCAGGTTTTCGGTTTTATTGGGTTTTTGGTTTTATGAGATCTCGATTTTAATGAGATTTCGGTTTTAGGAGATCTTGGTTTGACCAAGATTTCGGTGGGCACCCAAATCCAAGTTATTTATAGTAATAATATTTTAGTTCAAATTCTTAGAGATTAATTTTATCTCCAAGATTTGTTTAATTTTGAAATTTATATTCTTAATGATTATTCAAAATTTTAAAAATCTTTGGAGATTTGTTTATTCAATTATTTTAGGAAAAACACAATCATAATCCGAATTTTAACCAAAATATATAATGTTTTTGAAAAATCTATGTTGAACACGAAGAACACCACCGAGAACCATAAAGTTTTTAACAGGTTTTTAATGTAAAATTGGTTATAAGATTTTAAACAGTTTATATACAACCATATTTCAATAAGTTCAAAAAATTTTAATAATAATAAAAACAGAATTATGGTTTATCAAATTTTAGTTCATGTCTTCCGGTTTAGATCCAGATTTAGGGAAAGCATAAAGAACTGATTAATCAACATCGCTCTGATACCACATGTTGATCAGTTCTTCATGTATGTAATGGAAAACATGAATGTTATGATAAACCTATAACTAAAACATACATGTTACAGCAGAGAGAGTAGCCATGGCTGATGAGAATCCTCTAGACGACATGATAGTCAGCTTGGTCGAGTTCCCCTTTAGGATGTATATTAGTGATGGGGATTAAGGTTCTTGAGGAAAACCGAATATGGAGAGATATAGGGGTCACGAATTTCTTAATGCGAGAATTAGGTTTTTTCTTATGATGATAACTAATCTCTTCCACGTATTTATATACACCCAAGGGGAAATCCTTGATTAGCAAGTAATAGTAATATGGTCCATCAACAATTACCTAGCTAGCTAATTATTAATAAGGTATGATTTAATTAATTTTGATATATTATTATATAAATGATAATGATGGCCATACATAAATATATGTATCCATATATTTATTCTTACATCTACTGTGGTTAATTGTGATATATAACATTAACACATTATAATTCCAAACTTGTGTAAAGATAAAATTTATAAAGAATTGTCTTGATTCGGTCTGAGGAGTAACCGGTAACTTAAGGGAATTGCAAAGGTCAATGGAAAGGATGCTACTTAAGGGTATGTTTGGTTGGAGGTAATGGAATGAATAGGGAATGGAATGGGAGAATAAATGGAATGAACAAGGGAATAAAATAGATCACTACCATTCCTTTGTCTTGTTTGGTTAACCTATGAGAATGAAATGAATTATTACTTTATGTTGTTTGGTATCCAAAAAAATTTGTAGAAATAAAATAGAAATAATAAAAACATTCATATCTAAAAATACCTAAAAAAAACTGCAATGACGATGGTCAACTGCAATGGCGATGGTGGTGGTGGTAGGTTTTGGCGACAAAAATGTGGTGGCGGTGGCGACGGTGGTGGTGACGGTGGTCAAGCGGTGGTAGCAGCGGTAGTGATAACGATGGTAGGGAGGCGGCGACTGTGGTGGCGGTTAAGTGGTGGTGGCTAGGCAACCACAGTTGGGGTGGCGGTTATGGTCAGGCGGTGGTGATGACAGTTGTTGCGGTGGTTACAGCGACGATGATGACAGCAGCAGTGGCGGTGGTAGCGCTGGTGGTAAGGTGGTTGTGGTGGCGGCGGAGGTGGTGGCAACGATGACGGAGGCGGTGGCAACGATGACGGAGGCGGTGGCAACGATGGTGGTAGCAATGGTAGTGGTGGTGGTGGTTGTTGTTAGGTGGTGTGTTGTACTATTGTTAAAAAAGTATGATGAATGAGGAATGAAATGAAAAAAAAAAGAAAGGGGTGGGAAGAAATGATTGTGATGGAATGAAATTTCATGTGTAATGAATGATTCCATTCCATTAAGCAACCAAACACTATTTTTTTCATTCCCAAGTAATGAATTATTTCATTCCCTCTATCATTACTGTATATCAAACACTACTTAAGTTTTATATGAAATTTGGCTTAACTTGTAGAATATAAGAAACCTAAAAAAACATGTGAGTGCAAATATTTGTTATCTTTCTATATGTTTAAACTATGATACAAATGGCTTATATGTAAATAAAGAACGTATATGTGGATATGAAATTAAATACTACTTTAAGCTTAAAAGATGTGGATATGAAATTAAATACTACTTTAAGCTTAAAAGATGTTTTCAGGCAAATCTAACGCATTCGTATAAAGTTCATCAAGGTAGCCTTTAGAGACTTATCATGGCATTCAATTTGATGTTGATATTAAAAGGGTGTATTATATGCTAGAATTCTATTAATACAAATTGACATCCCATCATGCTATACAAGTTTACTGGAAATTAGTGTTTGTTTTTCTTGTCATTGATTATTCTTGTTTCATCTGTGATTAAGAACGAAAAATTGAATGGCAAATAACTTGATTGTCAATTGCAATGCTCAAACTATGAGTGCAATAGATACAAGCACTCAAATTAATTGTGCCACAAAAACATGTTAAGCAGCCTGCTGAAAAAACATTAAAATTTTGATACAAGGCAACATCTATCATAAATAGACATGAAAATGTTTCTCATTTTCTTAAGTAGAATACTCTAGAATTATTATAGAAAGCTTAATATTATCACTAGTAAGCAAACCGAGTAGATATGCTAACAAATTTCTAAAATTCCGGAAGTATGAACTCCTCATGGCTCTTGCAAGTTTCTATTATTGCATCCCCTCATGGCATCATATTCAAAGGAAACATAAAGCCATTTTTATGATCATGAAGCAAAAGATAATATGCTGATATATTTAATTACATATTGAATATCTCTAAATGTATTAAGTGAACCCCCCTAACATTATCACTAGAAACATGTTCGCATGTTAGGGCAAGCCTATGTTGTTTCTTCTTATAATTATATTCTCTTTCTAAAAAGAAAAAAGAAATTTTTTTTAATAGTTTCTAATTGATATCCCTATATTATTTATGTGCTTAACAGTAACGCGTAGTTATTGGGGCCAAACATGATTCAGGCTGGACCGAGTAACCTGGATACTCAACCTAGGATTAGATTGATTTAAGTATATTTGGCTTGGTTCTCAATCGATTCTAAATTTTGGTTGTGCATTCGGATTCGGTTTTGTCCGGGTAAAATCAAAATATGTAACATCATGGCATAAATAATTCATATTTGGTCCTAACCCATCCGATACCAATCCAACTTGAAAAGACTGAGACGGACCCACCCTATATCTGTCCGATCTTCACTATAGCAGATTTTGCATAGGCTACATAGAGCCGTTCCTTTAGTGTTTAGGCTCCTAATCCCTATGTAGCCAAAGCACACTAATCACCTTCCTAGTCTAATCGTTCCTCTTCAGGCTCCTATGTAGCATGTTCGTAACACGTGTCAGATAAATAAGCCCGGCTTGAAATGTCGAACCAACTTATTTGTCTTTATTTGATTGTGATGACTCGTTTTAAAAATTGAGTTTTCAATGCCTATAATTTGGGTCATGTCAATATGCCTATCTTAGAAACTTTTTCTTATTTCAATATTATTTAATTTGTGGGTTTTATGATTTTTGTAATATATATATATATATATATAGAGGATTTTGTTTATTTCAGAAGTGTTTCTTATTGTGAGAAGTGCGAGAAATGAATCCAACCAATCACATTTTTTCTTTTCTTTTATTATTTATTTAATGATAAAGGTGTTATAGTAAAATAAACATTTTTTCATATTTGGTAGGTCATAATGTATAGAGATGTTACAAGTAATTTTTGTTTTTTTATTTTATCATATTCAATATTGTTGTTTATCAATATTATTTTTTTTATTCTCGTAATTTGATATTCATACATTTATTCAGATAGTGGTTCTTAAATTCACTAGCACCGATATATTTACACACTACATAAATGAGCATACACATGAACAAAATTACACATACAGAATTCGAAATGTCACCTACATAGTACGTATATGAACCTACACTGTACATAAATGAATCTACACACGATAAAAATTACACATACACCATTCGAAATACCACCTACATAGTACATATATGAGTCTACACAATAATGAACCTACATGGTACATAAATGAATATACGCACGATAAAAATTACACATACACAATTCGAAATACTAGATACATAATACATATACGAACCTACACAGTACATAAATAACCCTACACACAATAAAAAATACACATACACAATTTGAAATACCATATACACAGTACATATACGAACCTACACAATACATAAATGAACCTACACAATACAAAATAAACTTTTTTATTGCATTAAACTATATATAATAAATAACAGATAATGATAATAACATGTACTTGTAAAATTTTCACATACACATTTGTGATATCACCTAAATTGTACATATATAAACCCTACACAAGACAAAATAATTTTTTTTATTTTTTTACATATAATAAATAACAAATCATGTTAATAGCCTACAATTTTAAATTTTTCACATACGCATTCGTAATTCTACCTACATTATACATGAATATGCATGTGTATGCAATACATAATTAAATTTGTGTAGGCATTATATAATAGTTAGTGCATTTGAAGAAATATGATTGAAGATATTATAGTATTTGATTAAAGTTATATTTGTTTAAAATTAGTTTGATTAATAACATCAATTAAAAAATAAAAATTAAAAAATTCATATGTAACTTTTAATTAGTTAGTAATGATAATAAATAAATGCTATTAATGGCTTAAGTTTCACTTTCAAAAATTCTACAAAGCAAATACTAAACTACCCTTATTCATTAAAATATTGATAGATTAATGTCTTAATAATTACAATTTTGCCATAACTTTTCTAAGCCATTGATTACATAATCAATGGTCCAGATTAATTTCTCGCACTTCTTGCTGTAACTTAACTTCTCACATGATCAATCCCATATATATATATATATATATATATATATATATATATATATGCTAAGTATAAAATGAAAACCCATTTGAGTTGTGAAAACTCTAGAAACTCATTCTCAACCACATGTTTTTAATTAATGTTTAAATCTTGTGGTCCACAATTAAAGTGAATAAAAAAATGTAAATATAAATATAACTTTTTCTCGCTCCTGAAAAATATATAAAAATTAGTAAAAAAATGTTAAAAAATAGCAAAACATTTTATTTTTTTTTGTGTTTCGATGTTTTGTATTAAATGTTACAACATATATTACATGTAATAAAAAAAATGATGTTACATAGGATTTTCACGGGTTTTCACAACTCAAGTGGGTTTTTATTTTAACCTTACCCTATATATATAAAATTACCTTGATAACTTGTTCTTAACAGTTTAACAGCATCTGGCTTGCCCCATTGCTTATCATGTTCAAAAATTATACTTCATGTTATTATAGTTAATCGTTAGGATTAAGGTGAATTATGAAGGATTGAAGGTATGCTTTTATAGAATAGAAATGTTAATATTACTATGTTAGGTGACTAGGTCTTAAGACCATTGGATTAAGATTTAATCTGTTTCAAAAGATTAACAATTATGTTTCCAAAATATAGTCACTAATAATTCATGCAAATACATTTGGTGTTTTTTTAATTAGCATTTAATACCGTGGAAAAAAACCGGTAGCGTTACCCCGTCCATAATTGAATTATGAAGCGACTAGGAAGTATTATATTTGTATAAACTTTGATTATCACGATCATTGCCAAACAGTTATCCATAGCTATGGAAATTAATTCTAAACGAATCATTATATATCTTTATTACTTTATCTTTATTTTATATTTTATTATTTATTTATTATAGTTTTGTCAAAATAATAACGTTTATAGCATTCCACTTGTCAAATGGCTAGCCAAAGACCTCCAACAATCAACCCACATGGAGAGCTAGATTTTATGTCCTATTGCCGCAACTTTAGTTGGTTTGTGTCTTTTTCTTGTTTCTTTATTTAAATATTTTCTTTTACAAAAATATCAATCCCTTTTTTGTAAATAACTACTAGAACAGTTTCTAAGTGTTTATTAAAAAAGATAAACTTTGTTCAAAGATTTTAAAATATAAATTGAGAAGGTGAAAGATAATGGTGAACAATGGCTTGTTGTTATAAAAAGTATAATTTTTATTGCGTTGTTCAAGAGTAGAGATATATTGAAAGACGTATAAATCTGGTACTTAGGTGGGTTTTAAAGACGTCATAGTTTTAGAATAATATAAAGCTTATAAAATTATAAATTGAGGTCACTCCAACGTGACTATTTTAAGATTTTTGGACCTACTTGTGATACAAGAATACCTTAAGGATATTTAAATTTACGGGTGTTAAATTAGAGTAAAACTGGTGAGAGTATAAACTTTTTGTATTTACATGATAAAAATAGAACTACATCATTTTCAATATATAGAGTATCTTTAGGAAAAAGAAATACAATAAAGATATGATAGTGATCTAATGCTAGGACCATATAAAAATCTAGCAAACCATGCAAGTGAAATATACCTCTACACACTATATAAAAAAATAACCGTCTAACAATTGCTAATATAGATAACTGTTCACATAGATGAACCAGTCACAAGGTGACTTAATTATAATGTGCTAAAAGAAGCACATTAATCGAATTTGGCTTGAACATTAGGTGTATAGAAATTTTGGGTAACATTTAGTCATTTGGTAGCTTTAATGTATAGAGTTTCTCTGAAGGCGGCATACACCAAATTTATATATAATTCATAATTGTGATTAAATTAGTCAGTTCCTCACTTATATGCATAATGTCATATTTTATAGGTTTATTGTATGGTCAAGTCATATGTTCTCTTACCATGTAATTGGTATGTGCTAGATGAAGTGAGATAATGTTTCATGATTGCATCTTAAGGACTTGTATCCTAACAAGATGTTTCAGAATTTGATTCACACTAAATTGATTAATTGAAGACATTAATCCTCACAAGGGTGAGATTGAGGACTTTAATCTTCACAAGGATAAAACCTAAGTCTGTCTGAAAGCATTATCTTTAAGTAGGGCTAACAACTGGGTACATACTTAAGACAATAAGATTTGTTAAAAAAAAAAGTACAGTATGTGATTTTTCATTTTTTTAAATTGAAATAAAGGGGTGTTTGGAATTGCTTATTTTCACCTGCTTATAACTTATTAACTTTTTAAAAAGGAATAAGATGTTTGGCATTGCTTTTGAGCTTTTGATGTGAGAATAACTTATTAACTTATTGAAAAGTTATAAGGAGCCTTAATCAAGAATCCCAAGCACCCCCTTAGTAGGCTCGATTCCATCATTTTCCCTTATTGGTACAAGAAACTTAAGCACTATCTTATAGTCCACATAAAGTAGTTAAACGAGTCATATTCATGTTTGATACTTATGTTAAATGTATCGTTTCTAACCTGTTAAGACACGTTGCCAGCCCTATTTTTAACGGTTCATATTTAAGAACTATGATCATGAGTTGTTAACAAGAACCAAGAACCTAACTATTATTACTTAGATCAATGAATCTCACACCTTGATCATGGAAACCACCAGTTTACAAATTGCATTAGAAACCATTCTCAACAAATCAACATTGAAATAAAGATTCTCATGTTCAGTTAAAAGCACATTAGACTTGTATCTTATTAGCTTTTAAATTGTTATAACTTAAACTCCATATAGATAGACATAACCAAAATAACACATGAGAAACAAAAGAAACTTACAATATGCATAACTAAGATATATCAGATTTTTCTTCTCTTTTTCTTTTTTTTTTTGCTTTATGATCATTATTTATCTACTATGATTATGTACATACACTTCAGCTACACACACTAGACATATTCCATGTGGGAAAACATCATTCCCGGTTTATGTAATCCTGAAAACCCCATGAACAAACTACTCTACGATTCATTATCTAATCGCCCGTGGTTTTGTAACCCCGTGTTTTCTGTGTTATCGACAAAATGTGACTTTAATCCAATCCAACATTGATAATAATCATGATCCACAGACAGTGATTCGAGAGCCCACGGGCAGATCCGTGGCATTAGACACGATTCGAACATAAAAGCCATCGTGTCCCTTATTCTGTGGGGCCCAGCATCATTGCCTTGCGCAATTGTAGCCTATAGCAAAGAAGTAGACTTGATAATCAATAACAAGTTACATAAAAACATAATAATTTTTAAAAAGAAAAATAAAATTACCTCATAAGTTTTCGTGTCAGGACCATGAGGAGTCATGCAACTGTGAAGGCTTGCACCACCAGGCAGAAACCCATCAGCTTTTGCCTGCAGATGTATTTTTATTGTTACTATCTAGCACCATTATAAAGATTTGACCTTTTTTTGGCCAAAATTGGTGGCTCTAACTGAAACAGTACCTCATATCATCCATGAATAAGACCCATAAATTCACTCATGCAATTGCGGTGGTAGTAAGGCGGTCTAAACGTATGCTCAGCAACCAACCACCGAGGCGGGAATATCACAAAATCAAGCAATGCAACTCCCGGTTTATCAGTTGGTGCAGTCAGAACTGCATTAAGATTGCAAAACATATAAGATATAGTTTATTAGTGTATTTGAATACTAATTTTTCTTATTTTATTAAAACTGTATTAAAGACAATCATAGTTATTAAAGTCGTGCGCCTTTTGCGCTTAAGCGCATTTAATGCGCAAGGCGAATTAAATGCGACTTGCATGCCTCAGACATTTAAAGCGCAGCAATATTATCCAGATTTCCCATGTATATTAAATATCCTTTAAACAAATTGTTCCTATTCTCTAGGAGAACCTAAAACTCCACTATTTAACCATAATCAATCTTATCACCACATAAAATCATCGACAAACTCAGAAGTTACAAGTCTTATTTTCTGATTTCTTTTGGTATGTCATGTTTTGGATTTTGGTTTTTGGTTGTTTTTTGAACTTTATTCAAGAATGAATGCTTGTTTTCTTATTAAGATGTTCTACTTTAGTTAAAATTTTGTTTTTCTAATGTACGCTTTTTTTTCTAAATCAGGCGCTTTTTTTGCGCTTATCGCCTGGGCGCTAGGCCCCACCTCAACGCTTTTAAGCGCTTATCGCATTTGATAACTATGAAGACAACATTATTATAATTTACTGACCGGTATTAATTGACGGATCACCATGGTCAACCAAAACTGTATTGTAAGGGCAGAACTTGCTTAGATCATACTGCAAGCAAACAATATGATACAATCAGTCAACAAGCAAAATTATCTAAAAGAGTTCTAAAATTAAAATCTCTTTAAATCAAAATTAACATGATATTAGGTTATTTACAAGTTTTGATATAGGCAATTCTAATCCTCCAGTAAAAAGATTACAAATATTTGTTCACCAATACTTATAAATAATTACACATTCATCCACTTATAATAATTTACTTGTTTATAGGCTTGTAAACATCTAAACAAACCAAATGAACACGGAATGGAGCATGCTTATGTTCGTTCGCTTAATTTTAACCGAACAAACAATTGAACACGGACATTTAGTCGAACAGGGTTTCTTGTTCGCGTTCATTTGTTAAAAAAAGCTAGTGTTTGTGTTTGTTTATGTTTGTTCGTTAAGAATATAAATGAATGGTTCACGAACGTAATCGGATGAACACGAATGAGCATAGATGGCCCAACATAACTGAGTAAATTCCAATTAAAAGTAAACTAGAATATCAATCTGTTACGTCTGAAAAAATAATAATACTAGACCAAATTGTGATGGGTGATATTTAATTTTATAAACTAGACTAAATTGCAATGAACTGAAAAGATTTTAACAAATATATAAACAAACGAGCATAAACGAATTCAGATGAAGGAACATTCACAAACATAAATGAGCAAACAACATTGTTCGTGCTCATTCGTTTATTAAATAACGAACTTCTGCCGAACAGTTCACAATAGTTTTTTAAATGCTCAGTTCATTTACAGGCCTACTTGTTTAGACTTCACTGGATTGGTATCAATTAATCCATAAATCAAACTAAACAGAAATACAAATAAGATATTACTCAATTTTCTCACTTCCTTATTTAAATTAATTAACACACATGCATACCTTATAGGGGACATAATTACCATGCCACGCAACACATTAAAAGGTGAAAAATCTTGTATAGCAGTAAAAAGTTCACCACCAAATTTCTGAATAATCGTGTAACCAGGACGCGATTCCCGTTCAAATGAAGCTTTGGGTACAAGAAAATCCCTTGCAGAAGCAAGTCCATTTGCACCTAAACAGAAATAACTTGATTAAACACTTAAGGTGACACACAAATATTAACATCACTAATATTAGTAGTAATCACCTATTGGTCCAAGATCAGGCAGTTGAAAATGAGCACCAAATATCTCAGCAACATAACCGCGCGAAGGGCCATCTGGTAAATCTATAGAAAACCGGAATCCTTGAGGCAGGACTACTATTTCACCAGGGCATACTTGTAATTTCCCACACTCAGTAGTGATCCACAGCCCTGTATAGACAAAATAAAGTATAAAATGTGACTACAATGTCAATCATAATGCGTGTAACAAAAACATACCATAGATTAGAATTAAACCATTTACGATTAGCTACAACTTACTTCCTGTTTGAGGTACTATCAAGAAATCACCATCTGCATTACAAAAAGCACAATTCTCCATTGATTTGTTTGCAGTGTACCTAAATAATCACATTACATTATAACAAATGCAGACTTTATAGCATGCAGTAAATGAACATCGAAAACACCTTACATGTGAATAGCGAAACCGTGTCTAAGGAACGAACTACCAGCACCACAAACCGAGTATAATCCATCAACAAAGTCTGTTGGTTCATCTGGTACATCAACAGGCTTCCATCTAATCTGTGTAGGGTTAATCGCACTGTTAACTTGACTGAACTCACTCACAAGCTTCTCATGTTTAGGTATTCTTGGTTTAAATGGTTCATGAGTCACTGAAGGCTTGATCCGGTACAGCCAACTGTTGCAAACAGAAATCAACGTATAAACTATAAACATAATACAGAAATTTGTAAACCCTAAAACACAAATCAGTACCTTATGGTACAGAATAGATTAATGGCTAATCAGTATGGTACTTCACCTGACCGGACCTAAAAAACTATATTCGGTCAAATCCGGTCCAAATCGGCTCAAATCGTTCAAAATCGGTAAAAATCAGTCAGAGTTGGGTGAAAATTGGTCAAAATTTCTGCCAAAAATGGCCAAACTCGGTCAAATTCCAGTCAAAATCTAAAAATTATACTTATTAGTCTTATCCGATTAATAAATTTGAAAAACTATATATAAAATTTTGAAAATTTGTGTGTGTATATATATATATTTATACTAGGTTAGGCACCCGTGTACTACACGGGTTAAACAATTTAAGTTATTTAAGTCGTAACTTAATAAATCAAACAATGATACATTAAGATTGCATATTACATTAAATAAATAAAGACAAAGCTAAGTTACAATTATTATAATTCATAAAGTTATAAACAAATCATAAATCTCTAAATATTTCCTTGTACACAACCATTCAAATTGACCCATTTCTATGTATTCCTTCTTCTAAGCATCAATCACTGAACGACGGTTCTTAGCTCCACATTTTAAATTTCTTATTGCATGATTTATGTTCCTAAATGAAGCGAAAAAAAAAATATACCTCGACCTGTAATTAAACCAGCTTAGAAAAAGTGAGACAAATAACCTTTCACTCAAAATAAGTAACAAATAATATGTAGGATGCATACTTGTACTAAATGCGTATAGAAATCAATTACAGTGACCTTTTAGTTTCCTTTTTAAAAAAGGGGGGCTTCACGAATTCAAGAACTACTTATGATCAGGAATATCATACTTGTGAGTAAAGCTGTTATATTAATAACATGAAGATTGACCCACACAAATTGTAAATACATAGTTGAACTAACACACGGTCCAATTAAACTTAAAGCTCGATTGTGTTTAAGGTGGGATGATACAATATTATTCGACGCATTTGTGGACCATGTGAATGCTTTAAAATGATTAAAGAGTTCAAGCAGTATGTATATCCTCAACTGCCATAAAATGAAAGGCAAAACAAACTATTTGGGTATATCCTGTACACACACATACATGCCTACATCATCCATACCGATATTTATTAATTTTCAGAATATATAATATGAATATCATTAAATTTTCTACTATTTGTTATATAAGTCGATTGAATGGATGTAGATTTCAATATTTTTAAGACCTTTACTTTTAAAAATAAAATATTGATAGCCTAACATACGCCCCTTATACACTACTCGTGGTTTTCAACATACTATAGGTTCCGAAAAGGAACGTTGTCCTATATGTGTGTGTAAGTTGTTCAAACTAACCACATGAACTACACAAGAAGCAAATTTCCTGTTTTACCCCTTACAACGTTTATTAATATCCAATTACTTACCAGATTGTCTTTAAACTAACCATATGGACTAATCAAAAGAGGAGCACAATGCCCACCAGCACCGAGGCGAAAAAAATTGTTACAGCGAGATTGATAACATGAACATGATGAACTCTTCTTATCTGCGAATAAAAGCCATTATCAATGCAACTTTTAATACTAAATAGTATGTACCAAAACCAAGCCCCACAAAGATAACAAACCTCTTCTATATCACCAAAAGGAATAATCACCTGAAAATGGAGAAAAGAAGATCGTATCATGAATCAATGCTTAAACAATATGATGTTACAAAGTCGCTGAAAAAAATTTAGAAAATAAAATGTCAGCATAAGTAAAAAAATGTGAAAGGTGTTAGGAAATGGAATGTTGTTAATAAAATGAGTACCATATTAGGTGATTTGAGGATCATTTAGAACTTTGAATAAAGATTGATGCATTCTAAACAGATCGAAAAGCAACTGCACTAATAACAAATAAAAATGTGAAAGGTATAACATGTATATTATAAATCATATGAAAAAAATGGATGAATGGAAAAAAGAAAAAAAATAAAAACTGGATATATGCATAAAGAAGGAAACACAATACCTTCGCGTACAATCATTATAACTTAATCTACTATAAATAACATACTTGTTGGTCATTAACATTTAGTTATTCATATAAGTAACATATGTTATCAAGTACATAATAAACTGTATATTTCTCATAATCTAAAGAACAAACCAAATGAACACACAACTGAAAAGTAAATGTGAGCAAACCTTTGCTACATAGTCTTGTTCCCTTGCTGCAACTTCTGGTTGGGCAGCCAGTAATCTCATCTTCGGCTGCAAATATGTAGATTATAAGTCCTTAAATCGACACCGTCCAAAAAGTTACTATATGTACTCGTATACAAATAATCAAAATCGCATATGAACTATCATTGTAAAAATGGCTAAAGAAATAATTTGGTAACCCAATGAGATTCAACAACTAATATAGAACAAAATTGAAGTAAACAATGATCTAAATTTAGTATAGTTAGGTTTTGTTTCATTATCCATCAATTGTTAATTAATGATTTGTATTGCCCTAATGCAATATGTGAAGTGAAATTACACAGATAGAAACACACAGTAATCAAAATATGCTAAACACATAATGGTTGTTTCACAAACAATTAAATTAAATTTAAAAAAAATCAGAAATATGATGGTAATCAAAGAGCGGAATTTGTAACATACCGGCCGAAATAAAAGATTCCGATCAAATAGTCACCGACAGCGAGGAACATGTAGTTCGACGGTGATAGAGATGAAACTGGAAGATTTGGTCGCTGGTGATTTTAGAGTTTGGGAATGAGATTTGAGAGATCTGAAACATTACGAATAGGCACAATTGATTTAGGGGTTTCCAAATAATTGGGTTGGGCAAGGAATCCTAATGGTGATTAAGTGTTGTGGGAGGCGGGATTTTGAGATTATGGATAGCCTAAAATGAGGACACATGGCAGAAGCAAACTTTTATTTATTAAATAGTATAGATATAGATGTTACGTCTAAAGGTCACGAGTTCAAGCTGTGGAAACAGCCTCTTGCACAAAAATCCCCAGACTCTGTGCAAACGCGGGAGCCTAGTGCACTGGATCCGCCCTATATAAGTTACATCCGAAAAAAGGAATTATGAATTGTGAGAACTCAAAAGAACTCCACTAGCCCACTTTAACAATAGTTTTTTTTTCAATATAATATTATAAGCAAGCTACATCTAGAAAGAAAATAAAAAATTACGCTTAAGACTTATGTAAAGTAAGACTTATGAAAAAAGAAATTAAAAATATTAATGTTCAGTTCAGTTTAAACAAATTCAGAACCCTAGACTACTAAAGCTGATACCGATCGGAAGTTGAATTGATAAATTAACACTTAACAGTTAACTGAAATTAATGTATACCGTCGTTGATTGAGCTTGCGAGGTGCAGTAAACGAGGTACCCGAGATCTGTTCGGCGTAGAGGCCAAGTGGACAGACAAATGGACTGTTTTGCCCCTTGGGAAGAGCTCCGGGTATGGCTTCGGACGAGAAGCTGTTTCCGAAGCCGGACAGGTAGCCTGAATCTTCGGACGAGAAGGCGGAGGATTTTGATCTGGGAGTCATGAGGAATTGCGTAAGAAAGATTCAGTCAAATATATAGTATAGATATAGATGGATGAAATGTGACATTGCAGATATCCACTGACGTGTGTTGCTTGAGGGTGTTTGAATTTGATTAGGCTATCGTTGCCAATGGCACGTTTTCCCCCTTCAATAATGCTCTATGCCACAGTTATTTATTTATTTTGTGGAATTGTTTTTAGAGTTTGATTTTTTTCTTTTGGTTAAAGAATTAAAAAGATATGATTTGGAAATGTTTGTGTTGTACTGGGTTAGGATATAATAGGAAGTACAGGTTTTCTAGAAAGGATAAAAAGTAATCTTTTTCATTAATTTTGAAAATAAAGGGTTGAGATTAGTTTAGGGGAAATCAAGTGTGAACATAAAGGGAAGTGTATAAAAGAAATAACATATTTGTTGACTTTCTTTCTTCACATGCGGCATATGCCAAATTCTCCCATCATTTTTAAATGTCCATAACTTTTTTTTTTACTACGTTTTTATTGAAAAACAAATTCACCATAATAACGAGTGTCTTTTTATCTTTAATATGAGTACCATATTGTAATATAAAAATTAAAAAAAAAATTAGTGGGTTTTTTATAAATTGTGTTTTACCAAATTGTGTTTTACAAAATTGTTTATACAATAGTATTTTTCATTGTGTTTTTTTTTTCATTGTGTTTTTTTCCATTGTGTCATACAATTGTGTTTTTTATTTTGTTTTTATCATTGTGTTTTTTTTTTCTTAGTGTTTTTTTCCATTGTGTTTTTCATAGTGTTTTCCATTGTGATTAGAATAAATCTCCAAGTGATACGTATCCAAGTTATTTTTTTTTATTAGACTAGGTAGATATTTTAAGGGCCCAATATTTTCGCTTGTTAAACTCGAACATTGATTAAGAGAAAACAATGTTAACATGCACACATATTGAATGGCTATTAACTCACATGACTGTATCTAAAAGAAAAGAGAAGCGAAAAAACACTTCAAGTAACCTTTAGCCCTTTATATAGGAAAACCAAGGTTAAGCATTTCACTACCTATAAACTTTGAATTTAGTTTTCACCGATATTCATTCTTATTGGTACTACCTCAATGGTACATTTTGTCTTGTTCAAAGTCAGGGTTTGATTAGAGTGATATGGTATCATTTAGGTAGACTCAAATCAACTGCGTTAACAAACAAAAAAACACCTATTTTGAGCAAAATACCTCATATTTTTGTGTTATCAGTTAGGGACCTCCTCTTGATACACAAAACAGCTCCGTTAGGAAATACAAAGAAGAAGTAAGATCTCTATGGTGTCATCATGACCGCTTATTGGTGTGTTTGAATTTTGGAAGACAAGAAACGAGGCTATTTTATTTTAGAAAAAGTCAAGTCATCACGGTTATTGGATTATGGAAGATATAAAGTCATCGAGTTTTCTTTGGATAAAATATAGATCGTTATCTAAATCATTATGTTATGCTGGAAAGATTTGTTTTATTTCTCTTAAACTTATTTGTCGTATTTGTGGCTTCTAGCTTCTTGCTAGTCTTCTTTAAATGAAAGTTGCCATTTGAAAATAAAAAAATCGCACAAATCAACTCTTTTTTTTTTAAATTACCGAGATTGTCGGATGTAGTCACGATTTAAGGGTAACCCATGAAATAACAACCAAAATAAATAATTGACTAGCCTAGTCATAAGAATAACTTAATACACCAATGCAAATATTTCGGAACTTCTAGTCACGAAACTAATAATTAATAAAATAAAATATATTTGTATATATGTAAACAAAAATGAAAAGGACAAGCTTATAGCTATAATATATGTTGGACTATATTCTCTTCAGATGAATAAAAATAAAACAATTTTGGTTGTACAAAAATGGACCATAAGATTCGTGGCCTCATCTTTTTGGTGGTTTTCTACATTAAAAGTTTACTATTACATCTTACCCTTTGGGGGTACTATCCTTTTTTGTCCCAACTGTAAAAACCACGGTCCTACAACATCACAAGCAAAACTCACGTTTGGATTCTTTTGACACAACCTAAGATGCTATTGTAGTCAAAACAATTAAAATCTAAAGATTTAAATGTTAGTTTCACGTCTAGATTACTTGAAAAAACAGACAACAAAAACACTTACACATAAAAATTTACAAAATTAAATTTACACCAAGACTCTTAATCCGTGCTCACCCTTTTGCATCTGTTTGTGATCCAAAGGAAAGAGTAGGCCTTATCATCACATACCAACGTATCTATTGAGCATTCCTTGAGCTGGAATATTTTCTCGTTTCTGGCTTTCCAAATCAATAAAAAAGAAACTACTAATATTGCCCTTATTATCATACCTTTTTCCTTACCAAACTTGTACTTTTCTGGTAGTTTGAGAATAGATTGTATCGAACAACACAAGCTTGTATAAAGTAGATTGGCCCAAAACGAGATGATTGTTCTTAGAAGGTTTGAATAAGTACAATGCACAAAGAGATGGACTGATGTTTCTGTGTGTTGCCCAATCCGCAACTCGCATCCTGAACATTTATACACGTATCCGTTTCTATAACAATATTGTAAGTGTGACTTCAATGATTAATCTTACAAAAAAAAAGTGTGAACAACCAGACACCTTTTTTCTATTTTGTGCATTACAATAAAAACATTTTACGGGACATAACAACCTGGTATAAAGTTTAAATGATCAGGCTCGTTGTTGTGAAAGGGCTTTAAGCTTCAAGTTAAAGTGTTAGGTCACTACCACATAGGCAGTGAGACTTTAACTAATACACCCTTTTTAACAGCGGGTTGTTGTTCAAAGCCCCATTACCACGTTAAAAGCCCATCATTTCCTTATTAAAGGCGTTACCCACGTTACCATGATACCATCCCCCCCCCCTTTACCGCCCATGTGTTAAAACCTTGCCACAGTGTCAAAGCCCATTACCACGCCACATCACTTTTGCAGCCCCTGTTTTGCCCCTTGGGAAGAGCTCCGGGTATGGCTTCGGACGAGAAGCTGTTTCCGAAGCCGGACAGGTAGCCTGAATCTTCGGACGAGAAGGCGGAGGATTTTGATCTGGGAGTCATGAGGAATTGCGTAAGAAAGATTCAGTCAAATATATAGTATAGATATAGATGGATGAAATGTGACATTGCAGATATACACTGACGTGTGTTGCTTGAGGGTGTTTGAATTTGATTAGGCTATCGTTGCCAATGGCACGTTTTCCCCCTTCAATAATGCTCTATGCCACATTTATTTATTTATTTTGTGGAATTGTTTTTAGAGTTTGATTTTTTTCTTTTGGTTAAAGAATTAAAAAGATATGATTTGGAAATGTTTGTGTTGTACTGGGTTAGGTTATAATAGGAAGTATAGGTTTTCTAAAAAGGATAAGAAGTAATCTTTTTCATTGATTTTGAAAATAAATGGTTGAGATTAGTTTAGGGGAAATCAAGTGTGAACATAAATGGAAGTGTATAAAAGAAATAACATATTTGTTGACTTTCTTTCTTCACATGCGGCATATGCCAAATTCTCCCATCATTTTTAAATGTCCATAACTTTTTTTTTACTACGTTTTTATTGAAAAACAAATTCACCATAATAACGAGTGTCTTTTTATCTTTAATATGAGTACCATATTGTAATATAAAAATTAAAAAAAAAATAGTGGGTTTTTTATAAATTGTGTTTTACCAAATTGCGTTTTACAAAATTGTTTATACAATAGTATTTTTCATTGTGTTTTTTTTTTCATTTTGTTTTTTCCATTGTGTCATACAATTGTGTTTTTTATTTTGTTTTTATCATTGTGTTTTTTTTTTCTTAGTGTTTTTTTCCATTGTGTTTTTCATAGTGTTTTCCATTGTGATTAGAATAAATCTCCAAGTGATACGTATCCAAGTTATTTTTTTTATTAGACTAGGTAGATATTTAAAGGGCCCAATATTTTCGCTTGTTAAACTCGAACATTGATTAAGAGAAAACAATGTTAACATGCACACATATTGAATGGCTATTAACTCACATGACTGTATCTAAAAGAAAAGAGAAGCGAAAAAACACTTCAAGTAACCTTTAGCCCTTTATATAGGAAAACCAAGGTTAAGCATTTCACTACCTATAAACTTTGAATTTAGTTTTCACCGATATTCATTCTTATTGGTACTACCTCAATGGTACATTTTGTCTTCTTCAAAGTCAGGGTTTGATTAGAGTGATATGGTATCATTTAGGTAGACTCAAATCAACTACGTTAACAAACAAAAAACACCTATTTTGAGCAAAATACCTCATATTTTTGTGTTATCAGTTAGGGACCTCCTCTTGATACACAAAACAGCTCCGTTAGGAAATACGAAGAAGAAGTAAGATCTCTATGGTGTCATCATGACCGCTTATTGGTGTGTTTGAATTTTGGAAGACAAGAAACGAGGCTATTTTATTTTAGAAAAAGTCAAGTCATCACGGTTTATTGGATTATGGAAGATATAAAGTCATCGAGTTTTTTTTGGATAAAATATAGATCGTCATCTAAATCATTATGTTATGCTGAAAAGATTTGTTTTATTTCTCTTAAACTTATTTGTCGTATTTGTGGCTTCTAGCTTCTTGCTAGTCTTCTTTAAATGAAAGTTTCCATTTGAAAAAAAAAATCGCACAAATCAACTCTTTTTTTTTAAATTACCGAGATTGTCGGATGTAGTCACGATTTAAGGGTAACCCATGAAATAACAACCAAAATAAATAATTGACTAGCCTAGTCATAAGAATAACTTAATACACCAATGCAAATATTTCGGAACTTCTAGTCACGAAACTAATAATTAATAAAATAAAATATATTTGTATATATGTAAACAAAAATGAAAAGGACAAGCTTATAGCTATAATATATGTTGGACTATATTCTCTTCAGATGAATAAAAATAAAACAATTTTGGTTGTACAAAAATGGACCATAAGATTCGTGGCCTCATCTTTTTGGTGGTTTTCTACATTAAAAGTTTACTATTACATCTTACCCTTTGGGGGTACTATCCTTTTTTGTCCCAACTGTAAAAACCACGGTCCTACAACATCACAAGCAAAACTCACGTTTGGATTCTTTTGACACAACCTAAGATGCTATTGTAGTCAAAACAATTAAAATCTAAAGATTTAAATGTTAGTTTCACGTCTAGATTACTTGAAAAAACAGACAACAAAAACACTTACACATAAAAATTTACAAAATTAAATTTACACCAAGACTCTTAATCCGTGCTCACCCTTTTGCATCTGTTTGTGATCCAAAGGAAAGAGTAGGCCTTATCATCACTTACCAACGTATCTATTGAGCATTCCTTTAGCTGGAATGTTTTCTCGTTTCTGGCTTTCCAAATCAATAAAAAAGAAACTACTAATATTGCCCTTATTATCATACCTTTTTCCTTACCAAACTTGTACTTTTCTGGTAGTTTGAGAATAGATTGTATCGAACAACACAAGCTTGTATAAAGTAGATTGGCCCAAAACGAGATGATTGTTCTTAGAAGGTTTGAATAAATACAATGCACAAAGAGATGGACTGATGTTTCTCTGTGTTGCCCAATCCGCAACTCGCATCCTGAACATTTATACACGCATCCGTTTCTATAACAATATTGTAAGTGTGACTTCAATGATTAATCTTACAAAAAAAAAGTGTGAACAACCAGACACCTTTTTTCTATTTTGTGCATTACAATAAAAACATTTTACGGGACATAACAACCTGGTATAAAGTTTAAATGAACAGGCTCGTTGTCGTGAAAGTGCTTTAAGCTTCAAGTTAAAGTGTTAGGTCACTACCACATAGGCAGTGAGACTTTAACTAATACACCCTTTTTAACAGCGGGTTGTTGTTCAAAGCCCCATTACCACGTTAAAAGCCCATCATTTCCTTATTAAAGGCGTTACCACGTTACCATGATACCATCCCCCCCCCCTTTACCGCCCATGTGTTAAAACCTTGCCACAGTGTCAAAGCCCATTACCACGCCACATCACTTTTGCAGCCCCTGTTTTGCCCCTTGGGAAGAGCTCCGGGTATGGCTTCGGACGAGAAGCTGTTTCCGAAGCCGGACAGGTAGCCTGAATCTTCGGACGAGAAGGCGGAGGATTTTGATCTGGGAGTCATGAGGAATTGCGTAAGAAAGATTCAGTCAAATATATAGTATAGATATAGATGGATGAAATGTGACATTGCAGATATACACTGACGTGTGTTGCTTGAGGGTGTTTGAATTTGATTAGGCTATCGTTGCCAATGGCACGTTTTCCCCCTTCAATAATGCTCTATGCCACAGTTATTTATTTATTTTGTGGAATTGTTTTTAGAGTTTGATTTTTTTCTTTTGGTTAAAGATTTAAAAAGATATGATTTGGAAATGTTTGTGTTGTACTGGGTTAGGTTATAATAGGAAGTATAGGTTTTCTAGAAAGGATAAAAAGTAATCTTTTTCATTGATTTTGAAAATAAAGGGTTGAGATTAGTTTAGGGGAAATCAAGTGTGAACATAAAGGGAAGTGTATAAAAGAAATAACATATTTGTTGACTTTCTTTCTTCACATGCGGCATATGCCAAATTCTCCCATCATTTTTAAATGTCCATAACTTTTTTTTTTACTACGTTTTTATTGAAAAACAAATTCACCATAATAACGAGTGTCTTTTTATCTTTAATATGAGTACCATATTGTAATATAAAAATTAAAAAAAAAAATTAGTGGGTTTTTTATAAATTGTGTTTTACCAAATTGTGTTTTACAAAATTGTTTATACAATAGTATTTTTCATTGTGTTTTTTTTTTCATTGTGTTTTTTCCATTGTGTCATACAATTGTGTTTTTTATTTTGTTTTTATCATTGTGTTTTTTTTTTCTTAGTGTTTTTTTCCATTGTGTTTTTCATAGTGTTTTCCATTGTGATTAGAATAAATCTCCAAGTGATACGTATCCAAGTTATTTTTTTTATTAGACTAGGTAGATATTTTAAGGGCCCAATATTTTCGCTTGTTAAACTCGAACATTGATTAAGAGAAAACAATGTTAACATGCACACATATTGAATGGCTATTAACTCACATGACTGTATCTAAAAGAAAAGAGAAGCGAAAAAACACTTCAAGTAACCTTTAGCCCTTTATATAGGAAAACCAAGGTTAAGCATTTCACTACCTATAAACTTTGAATTTAGTTTTCACCGATATTCATTCTTATTGGTACTACCTCAATGGTACATTTTGTCTTCTTCAAAGTCAGGGTTTGATTAGAGTGATATGGTATCATTTAGGTAGACTCAAATCAACTACGTTAACAAACAAAAAACACCTATTTTGAGCAAAATACCTCATATTTTTGTGTTATCAGTTAGGGACCTCCTCTTGATACACAAAACAGCTCCGTTAGGAAATACGAAGAAGAAGTAAGATCTCTATGGTGTCATCATGACCGCTTATTGGTGTGTTTGAATTTTGGAAGACAAGAAACGAGGCTATTTTATTTTAGAAAAAGTCAAGTCATCACGGTTTATTGGATTATGGAAGATATAAAGTCATCGAGTTTTCTTTGGATAAAATATAAATCGTCATCTAAATCATTATGTTATGCTGGAAAGATTTGTTTTATTTCTCTTAAACTTATTTGTCGTATTTGTGGCTTCTAGCTTCTTGCTAGTCTTCTTTAAATGAAAGTTGCCATTTGAAAAAAAAAATCGCACAAATCAACTCTTTTTTTTTAAATTACCGAGATTGTCGGATGTAGTCACGATTTAAGGGTAACCCATGAAATAACAACCAAAATAAATAATTGACTAGCCTAGTCATAAGAATAACTTCATACACCAATGCAAATATTTCGGAACTTCTAGTCACGAAACTAATAATTAATAAAATAAAATATATTTGTATATATGTAAACAAAAATGAAAAGGACAAGCTTATAGCTATAATATATGTTGGACTATATTCTCTTCAGATGAATAAAAATAAAACAATTTTGGTTGTACAAAAATGGACCATAAGATTCGTGGCCTCATCTTTTTGGTGGTTTTCTACATTAAAAGTTTACTATTACATCTTACCCTTTGGGGGTACTATCCTTTTTTGTCCCAACTGTAAAAACCACGGTCCTACAACATCACAAGCAAAACTCACGTTTGGATTCTTTTGACACAACCTAAGATGCTATTGTAGTCAAAACAATTAAAATCTAAAGATTTAAATGTTAGTTTCACGTCTAGATTACTTGAAAAAACAGACAACAAAAACACTTACACATAAAAATTTACAAAATTAAATTTACACCAAGACTCTTAATCCGTGCTCACCCTTTTGCATCTGTTTGTGATCCAAAGGAAAGAGTAGGCCTTATCATCACTTACCAACGTATCTATTGAGCATTCCTTGAGCTGGAATGTTTTCTCGTTTCTGGCTTTCCAAATCAATAAAAAAGAAACTACTAATATTGCCCTTATTATCATACCTTTTTCCTTACCAAACTTGTACTTTTCTGGTAGTTTGAGAATAGATTGTATCGAACAACACAAGCTTGTATAAAGTAGATTGGCCCAAAACGAGATGATTGTTCTTAGAAGGTTTGAATAAGTACAATGCACAAAGAGATGGACTGATGTTTCTGTGTGTTGCCCAATCCGCAACTCGCATCCTGAACATTTATACACGCATCCGTTTCTATAACAATATTGTAAGTGTGACTTCAATGATTAATCTTACAAAAAAAAAGTGTGAACAACCAGACACCTTTTTTCTATTTTGTGCATTACAATAAAAACATTTTACGGGACATAACAACCTGGTATAAAGTTTAAATGATCAGGCTCGTTGTTGTGAAAGGGCTTTAAGCTTCAAGTTAAAGTGTTAGGTCACTACCACATAGGCAGTGAGACTTTAACTAATACACCCTTTTTAACAGCGGGTTGTTGTTCAAAGCCCCATTACCACGTTAAAAGCCCATCATTTCCTTATTAAAGGCGTTACCACGTTACCATGATACCATCCCCCCCCCCTTTACCGCCCATGTGTTAAAACCTTGCCACAGTGTCAAAGCCCATTACCACGCCACATCACTTTTGCAGCCCCTGTTGAAGCCCCGCAACAACCGATCTTATAGTTAAATTTTTATATACGACTTAATGACTCTATACTATAACTGAAGCTTACTTGTTAAAATTAAATTACATGCGCGGTTATAAATAACTTGAGTTTTTTAAAGGCACTTGTCGCAGCCACAACAATGTCTCTCTTAACTCTCTTGACATAAATAACTTTATAACACGTAAAAAATTAGAAATAAAAAGATTATCAAGACAATGATTGTGCAAATGGCATCTTCTATGTATTTGAAACAAAAAACATTTTGCGGATGATGCAGTGTCATTCTGTCAAAACCACAAGGCAAACCGCCTGGTCCAGATGTCAATAATGGAGAGGGGGGCTTGGTTTATTGGGCCATTCGTTGTGTTATTTTAAGAGCTTTCGTGATGTCGTCAAGTGCAAGTTTGCCATATTATATTTTTATATGAGAAAATCATATAAATAAATTACTATATTTTAAAAGTTATGGGGCAAATATGAGTATCCAAATTTACTAAGCGTCGTTTTAATTTTTCTACCTGACTGGTTGTCTCTTCAATATACTAACCGTTGTTTTATTTTATTTTTTTCAAGTACTAAGTTTTCTGAATTCTCACAAAACATTATTTTTGACAAACAAAATTTTCTATTTCTCTCCCGCATTATTATCACATTTTTTTCATGTTTCAAAAACTAGGTCGTTTTATAAACTTTTAATGCACTAGATTGATGCATACCCGAAAAATTTATTACTTATGTAGCATTTTATTTTTTCTTTAACTCTTGTCTATTAATGTTTCATTTTAATAGGTTCATTATATGAAAGTATTAATTCTTTTTACGTGATATGTAATCGTTAATATTATTTATACTTTGCATGTTGTAAAGTATATACATATTTTTTTTAAATTTGTAATAATATTATTTATTTATGATGACACTTATATGTATGAAATGTATCTTATTTTAATTTGTAATAGATATTATGTAAATTCAAAACTATACAACAATATCATAGTAAAAAAATGTAATATAGCTGCAAATCCTAACAAATGTTTTTTTAATTAAACTAATGGACATATCCGATACCTGACAAATACTCAGCGGGTATTGAGTCGGGTAGAAAACACAATTTTACACTTAGGTAAATGATTGGAATTACCAATTAATGTAAACTTTGTTTTTTGTTGATGTATTCGACAAACCTATTAAGTATAGGTTATGTGTGGTTTATATTACACTAGGTTAGGTACCCGTGTAAAACACGGGTTAAGATAAATAAATTTATTTAATTAATAACACAATATGAAATATAAAAATATACTAAACATATAAAAAAATATAATATATGGTTGAATAGATTACATAATACACAATATGAAAATAAAAGATTGAAATTTCGTAAATCTCTAAATATTTTTTATACAATATTTGTAATTTAATTTGTAACTATATCCTTAGTATTAAAATTAGTAGTTTCACTTTGTTTTTGGTTTCAACTCTAGATAATGACATACATAGTTGACCATGTGTTAAAACAAGTTTCTCAAAAACAAACAAACCATCTAAAGCGATTGATCTTAGCTTTTATTAATCTTTATTGCAAAACAAACATAAAGTGAAAATTTCTTTTTTTGAAATTTGAAATTAATTATTTCATATAAATCAAAGTAAAAATCCGTTACTTATAAAAGTTTAATATTAATAACTAATACAATATATTTATATAAAACTAAACAATATATTTATGTTGGTATTAAATTTTTTAAACCATGAAATAATTATTAAAAAAGAAAATAATAGATTAAGAAGAAAAAAGATTTAAATATAAAACTATTAATAAAAAAAGAAATATATATTTAATATGAGAGAGACTTGGGAAAATTTTGTAAGGATCACATATGTGTAATGACATATAGCATTAAGACTCGTGTGAGACACGAGTTAGAATAAATAAATGAAATCGATTTAGTGTTTCGTACCGCTAGGTTGGACCAGTTAACGGTGGCCTTTTGCTATTGGGGCACCCCGTACGAAATATCTAGACATTCTATGTTTATTGACCGTTAAAAAAAATAAATGCCAAAAATGTTGGTATTTTGTGAGCCTTCAAAAACCAAAAGAATCAAGGACATAAAAACCTATCCTTAAATTACTTTCAAGCTCCCACTTGCTTCAACATCTGATTTTTGGTCAAAAATTATATCCGAAAGCTTTATATCCTGGTTCTTTCGGTTTTATATATTTGAAAAGTAGATTCACAAGACACTTGTGAAAAAAAATTAGTTTGATGTCCCATGGTCATAAATACTAGTTTAGCACTTCATCTTTACTAAAAAGAAAAACCCTCTATCTATTAGTATTATACATAGCAAGTATACAATCAAACCAATCATACATATGAAGCAATCTTGTAACTTATATGTCTAGCTAATACCATTACCCTAGAGCTCAAAAGTGAAACCTTATAACTTAGTGAAGATAGAAACCGACTCGTCTATAGACCAAAAATGATGATGAATGCTATAGTTAATAGGTAGCCAATGAAGGGCCTCAGATTGTTGGATGTAGATGGTGTGTTCACCAAGGGAGGGCTCGGGCCAAAAGCTCCAAGTCCCGTTGGATCAGGGATTCCTATGCTAGACCCTGGTACTGCTGGTGGAGGTGGATATTGTGTCCTACATAAACAAACAACAATATAATTATACAAGATATAACTTCACCAAATTGCTTATCCTTCCAACAAGCATTAATTACCTTGGACCAGAAGATAATGCTGTAGGGGGTGCGGTAGGCAAAGATGTTGGATTAACAGGTGCTTGTGTTGTAACTGGTGCTGCTGATAATGATGATGACGGGTAAACACATGAACTTGTGCCTGTATTTGAACCGGATATAGTCAATCTTAGATAGGTTAACGCATCCTAAGTAGCTTTATATAAAGATTCTAGTTATTATTATGGTAACAACAAAACTAGGGGCAATTTCATATATATATATATATATATATATATATATATATATATATATATATATACACGTGCGCGCGCGCGCACGCGTACGCATGTGTGTATAGAAAAAAGGTTTAAAAAAATAAGTTTTCTATGAATGGTAAGAACCAATAGATTTTTGGCGTGTGGCATTACAACTTATGGTTAAAGAATAAATATAGGAAAGCATGTCGGTTTTTGGTAATTTTAAATCTCAACTATTGATTAACATGATCTAAATGCCTATGATTTAATCCTGGTATTAGAGCATTCTCAATCTATTCTCCATCTTTATCTCTATAATTACACTAAAAACACCATCTTTTCTCTCTTATTTTCAATTAAATAATACTTTTTTTATACTTTTATCATTGCATTTTCTCTCTCTTTTGCTCACAACCACTTTCAAAAACATTAAAAAATTATAGAGGTGAACAGTGTGTTTTTTCAAATTTAACCATGATCAGTAAAATTTTCTCACTCCTCATTTCACAATCACTTTTAACCATTTATGAAAAATGAATAACCCCTTCACATAATTGAGTTTTTTACCGAAATAGGGTGGGTAGAATAACTATTTTACCAAAATAGGTGACTTTAAAAATATTTACCAAAATAGGTATTTATTTTCAATTTGTTTTTCTCACTCTGATTATTGAAAAAAATTATATCTAAAAAGATTAAGTAATTTTTTTTGAATAAAATAAAGACATTTGTTGGTTAGATTTTTTTTATCGAAAGTTGTTTGTAAGTGTTTTTTAATTCCTTTTATGAAAGTATTTGTAAACTAATTTATTCGTTTGTTTTGCTTTCAATTTTTTGTATAACTAATTATATTGATATTCAATTATCTTTTTATTTTGCGTGACAAAAGAATTAAGATATCAATATAATATGTTTTCACCTGTTTATAGAAAAGTTTGAACATGAGGTTTATCATAAAGTTTAAATATTGATTGTTTTTTTTAATTGTATACTATATGGGTGTTGGTACCGTACGAACTAAACTGATTTCCACCAAATAACAATATCGTATACGTTTTAATGGTTTTCTCGATTGATTTAAAACATGTGTCAATATCCTTTTGATTATATCAAGACATTCTTTTTTTGGTTTTTGTCGTTATTATAGCGAGTGCTGGTAGCATAACGACCTGAAACGATACCAACCAAATTCTCAACAACCATATCTTGTTATTTTGAAAATGCCATTCTAAATAAAGAATTATTTTCGTAATACATTATACATAATTGAAAATGTATATTGGATATAAAAAATATTAAATAGTAATAATTTTATCATCGTAGTCTTTTTTTCACTATAGCATATCACTTGAACTATTTTTTAAACTATGTTTAACGTTTGCAAAAGTTGTATATTGAATGAATTTAAAAACTAAAACCAAAAACATTTATAAAAATACTTTTAAATAAATAAAAAGCTATTTATAAAAATTAAAACCATTGATAAAAAAAGCTTTTCTTTAAAGTTACTGATGCTTGAAGCTTTTATAGAATAATAAAAAACATTGTTCTTGTTGTTGTTGATGATGAGATATTATGATATGAAAATATATTTTATTTATTTTTGTTAGAAAATTTTCTTAGCATTTTTAAAAGAACAATTTTTTTTAATTAAAGTTATTTTTATTTAAAAAGATTAGGAATGAGAAAAACAGGTTTTAAAGAAAATATCCATTTTAGTAAATAATTTTAAAATCACCAATTTTGGCAAATAATTATTGCTCCAGCCCTATTTTGGTAATAAAAAAAATAAAAAAAAAACTCCACATAATTTGGAGAATGGATTGGGAATCCTCTTATTATGAAACTACTTGTTCTTAAGATAACTCTTTCCTATATTATATCCATACAAAACTAAAAATATCATATATGTCTAATGTATCACAAAGTAGTAAAATATAAAATATACCTTGTTCATTAAAAACAATTTGATAAATGGCTTTACCCTTGTTTTCTAAACCTTTAAAATCTCATATATTCCCATCTCTATCTTCAAATATTTTCATTTACCCATTTTTAACTTTAGTTTTTTTATTTTTATTTTTTTATTATTTTTATACCCATAAGCAGTAGTTTTCTCAAATATTGTATGTAACTTTCTTGTTTTCTTTTGCACCATACATACATTCAAGTCCCATTATGTGATTCGAATACGTATTCAAGTGTTCAATTATTTGTTGTCAAGAGAACACAAGAAGAGAGTTGATGGTTCGGTTCACTTGCTTATTGTTGATTGCTGATTTAAAATCCAAATGAAAGCAAGTTTAAACACATATGATTGAAAGGGTAGAATGGTCATTAAGTAAAAGTTTATTAAAGTTGGATATATGTATATATATAGGGAGATGATCAAGAGATAACTCCTTTTAAGAGAGAGAACTAATAAATAAATATTTTTAATTGAATTTAAAAAAATTAATTTTTTTTTCTTTCATCTTTCTTATATGATTTTATTCTTTACTAGAAAAAAATATAAAAATTAAAAAAGTAATAAAAAAAACTAGTTGTAGTGCACATATGCAATGCATCGACTTTTTTTTATTGCATATTTTCAATAGTATGTATTTTTATATGTACAATAGTGTTGAATAGCATATATGCAATTGTTTATATTGTATATGTGTGATAGTGTTATATTATATTCAAAAATAAAAAAAAATCAATATAGTATATATATGCATTAGTGTTGTATTTGCATATATTCAATAGTGTGTATTGTATAGTGCAATTGTATTGTATTATATGCAATAAAGCACTATTGCATAAAATAATAAAAAATTTATAAAACCAAAATAAATGCGAAAATAAAAAAATAAAAAAAAACACAAAATATTTATCTAGCATCCCAGTTTCATAAAGTTAAAAAAAAAACTTGGTTTTGCTAAATTATAAATATATGTATAATACTTATAAACGTGTATACACATATATGTACATGTATATTTTTATACACATATGTACAGTTAAGATGCATGATAATGTACATACGTGTATATTATGTAACCGGAGATTAAATTATAATATGCATATATGTATAAAACAAAACCGAGTTTTTTCTTTTTCTTTTTTTCTTTTTTTTTTTTGAAACCTGGATGCTAGATAAACGTTTTGACTTTTTTTACTTTTTTTTATATTTTTATTTTCATTTTTCTTTGTTTTATATTTTTTTGAAGCTGTTTTGTGGTCCAGTATATATATATATATAAATATTTTTGGTTGGGTATTTATAAAATGAATACATAAAACTATATTTAGTGAAAGAAAGTCTTACTTGGATTGGTGGAGGTTATAGCAGCAGCACCTCCAAAATCACAACTTTTGGGGGCCGGGTTCTTCTGGTAATAACTGTTGAAAGCATATGAAGCATGATTTTGAAGGGTGGCGGGTTCATAGCAATTGGAACCTTGCTGGATAGTGGCACAATCCGCACCCCCGGTCCCACATGCATAATCAAGAGCGGCCTGTAATGTTGCTTGTGATGCGCCACTCCTTGCTATGCACCACTGGCCCGATCCTGTTGGTGTTGTAGTCGGGGTAGTCACCGGCACAGGCGGGCTTACAGGGTTGGTGACAGGCGGGCTTACAGGATTGGTGACGGGTGGATTTATAGGGTTGGTGACAGGCGGAGTTACAGGGTTGGTGACGGGCGGGCTTACAGGGTTGGTGACAGGTGGATTTATAGGGTTGGTGACAAGCGGGCTTACAGGGTTGGTGACGGGCGGAGTTACAGGGTTGGTGACAGGCGGGCTTACAGGATTGGTGACGGGTGGATTTACAGGGTTGGTGACAGGTGGATTCACAGGATTGGTTGCTGGGACCGTCACGATACCACCGGGTGCAGGGTTGGTGACTGGATTGGTTATTGGAGGT